>NW_013668855.1:11810-14109 GCF_000517525.1 Limulus polyphemus
AAATTTATGTTTAAAACGAAACGCACATAAGTACTACCATAGAGATTTATGTTTGAAACGAAACGCACATAAGTACTACCATGGAAATTTATGTTTGAAACGAAACGCACATAAGTACTACCATAGAGATTTATGATTGAAACTAAACCTACATAAGCATCGCTACAAAGGCTTATGTTTGAAACGAAACGTAAATGCTCTACTGACTTAAATCACACAAATAGAAATTCAACGTGATGATGACAGACACTAAAACACATGTTAAAAATAATCATCAATCTGGAAAACCGGAAGGTTACACGGAAAACTACTTTCACGTGTATTTATACAGGAATACTCAACAATAACGCACAGGCGTCAGAGCCGGAAGTGGGGGTGGGGGGAGCTGTGGAGATTGGCACCCTCACAAATTTCAAAATCGAGGGGCAGAGGTTTCTTCCCACCCCCGTAGTTTCAGGGAGAAATCATAGAAACTATCCATTAAGATATCTAATTACATGTATGGAAAAAGCATGATAAAAGGATTTCATAAACCACATAAAAAACACCATTCGACGGTATTCCTACGGGGGACACTCCCCCCTCCCAGCTTAAAAACACCCTTCGACGGTATTCCTACGGGGGACATTCCCTCCTCCAGCTTAAAAACACCCTTCGACGGTATCCCTACTGGGGACACTCCCCCCTCCCAGCTTGAGGTTTGCTCCGACGCCTCTGCAAACAGAATGACAAGGGTAGTGAAACACAATAATCTAAAACAGTTCTTAGTTCAAGCTCCGACCTACGAGTATTATGTATAAAGACCTTAATAAGGCTCAATGTAGCTCATTTATTAAAGACATAACGTAAATATTTCCATTAGACGACTCTTAACAGTCACTTCCTATTTCCTTAATTACTTCAGCTATGTAGTATAAGGATTAGCTCTCCCGTTCACAAAATAACAAGCACCATCCTGCTTAAATTGTAAACAGTTTATTCGATCTATTAACGAAAATATTACTTTTCACTAACTGCTCGACTTGTCAAAAAAATAGTCAGTGTTTCTCGTCCCGTAACAACGACAACAATAATAAAACTGGTGAAACTTTCTAGAATGAACGACAACTGCCTGTTGTAGAGGACGACGTTTCGAAAGACTTCCTCATTTCGTGTCCAGGTCCAATAATTTCGAAACGTCGTCCTCTACAACAGGCAGTTGCCGTCCATTCTATAGCGTTTCATCATGAATACTCTGCCTAAACAATCTATCAAAAAACTATTAAATTGTCTCTTGCCCTAATAATGGGAGCAACAGTAAAACTGTTCCTGTTGCTCTATTGTTGGACGTTTACTTAAATTGCTTGCAATCATGCTAATAACCCTTCGTAATGTGTATTTAAATAATAAAATAATTAATATAACTTATGTTGAGCCTTCCTACGAGGTTTGGTCGGTAGAGAAGTAATAATAAAAAAAAAAGAGATTGTTATACTAACCTTAAAGATTAAACAGCTTTCACTGGTCCTCTACTAGAGGGCAATACTGTTGAAGGTAGAATTGAAAATTACAAAAATCTCCGGATTTTCTGTAAGCCACTGACTTTCAGTAAAAGAAAGAAAAAAAAAGTGTTACAAAATAGATGTGTCTTGTGCTTGCACAACTATAGTGAGTGTTCAGTACATAATTCGATCATCCATCTCAATGAACACAGAAAAACAGCACACAGTTTTGACTCTGCCAATATCACGACTGGTATGTTTGTTTGTTGGATTTTGCGAAAAGTTACACGAGGGCTACCTGCTAATTCTCAAATGATAGACTAAACGGTAGATAGCTATTCAGTAGCACCCACCGCCAACTCTTGGGCTACTCTTGTCTGACTGAATAGTGAGATTTGACCGTCACCTTTACAACGCCCCCACAGCCCCAAAAGTGCGGAGCAGGATTTGTGGGGACGGTAACGATACCCAAACCATGGAACCTCAGCTCCATTGTTTATTGTTCTACACTGATGTCTCTGTTAACAAATTCTGTAAACTATTGTTTATTGTTCTACACTGATGTCTCTGTTAACAAATTCTGTAAACTATTGTTTATTGTTCTACACTGATGTCTCTTAACAAATTCTGTAAACTATTGTTTATTGTTCTACACTGATGTTTCTGTTAACAAATTCTGTAAACTATTGTTTATTGTTCTACACTGATGTTTCTGTTAACAAATTCTGTAAACTATTGTTTATTGTTCTACACTGATGTTTCTGTTAACAAATTATGTAAACTATTGTTTATTGTTCTACACTGATGTCTCTGTTAAC
>NW_013668855.1:15074-21854 GCF_000517525.1 Limulus polyphemus
AAGTGCTATAAAGTATTGTTTATTATTCTACACTGATGTTTCTGTTAACAAATTATGTAAACTATTGTTTATTGTTCTACACTGATGTCTCTGTTAACAAATTCTGTAAACTATTGTTTATTGTTCTACACTGATGTCTCTGTTAAGTACTGTATTATGTATTGTTCTACAGTGATGTCTCTGTTAAGTACTGTGCTGTGTATTGTTCTACACTGATGTCTCTGTTAAGTACTGTATTGTGTATTGTTCTATACTGATGTCTCTGTTAAGTGCTGTATTGTGTATTGTTCTACACTGATGTCTCTGTTAAGTACTGTATTGTGTATTGTTCTATACTGATATCTCTGTTAAGTACTGTATTGTGTATTGTTCTACATTGATGTCTCTGTTAAGTACTGTATTGTGTATTGTTCTACACTGATGTCTCTGTTAAGTACTGTATTGTATGTTGTTCTAACCTGATGTCTCTGTTAAGTACTGTATTGTATGTTGTTCTAACCTGATGTCTACTTTAACAATTGCTGTAAATTAATATATATTTCTACACATACATCCTACTTAAAATGCCCTATTGTATGTTGTTCTACCCTGATGTCTACTTTAACAACTGCTGTAAATTAATATATATTTCTACACATACATCCTACTTAAAATGCCCTATTGTATGTTGTTCTACCCTGATGTCTACTTTAACAATTGCTGTAAATTAATGTATATTTCTACACATACATCCTACTTAAAATGCCCTATTGTATGTTGTTCTACCCTGATGTCTACTTTAACAATTGCTGTAAATTAATATATACTTCTACACATACATCCTACTTAAAATGCCCTATTGTATGTTGTTCTACCCTGATGTCTACTTTAACAATTGCTGTAAATTAATATATACTTCTACACATACATCCTACTTAAAATGCCTTATTGTATGTCGTTTTACACTGACGTCTTATGTTAACGTTAGTATACAATTACTATGCCCTTATATTTTCAAAAAAGTACTTTTTATCGTTATAGTTGAAACTCGATAACCAACTTTCAGTCTCGTTTGTTGTAAGCATTTAAATTTAATCTACGTTTTTCTAGTCGTATCTCCGCTCATGTTATGTACTCAAATCGAGACATCAATAGTTTGATGTTTTCTACGCCTACTTAATTCCCTTATTGATTGTTTAAACAAAAGATTAAAGACTGGGATTGTAATCACTTCAGAACAAGTCAGGATTGTTACTACCAAACAAAATCGCCCAAGAACTGTACTGAGCGAGTGTGACACGGAACTATCAAGAAGAGATCAGTTTCTGCGTGACCTTGTTGCTGTTGACGTTTTAGCGCAAACATATACAATTTACTAACTAAGATTTATCCACCGAGATGGAATATAAACCCAAATTTTAGCTTTGCAAATACATAAGCTTACTGCTGTCCCACCAGGGGATTTTTGCTTGTCAGTCAACAACTGTAAAAGATTGGCCCTATTCACACATTTCTTTACGGTCAAGTATTTTACTCAGACTGTTCCCATTCATACACCTGTTTACGGTCAAGTGTTTTACTCAGACTGTTCCCATTCATATACCTGTTTACGGTCAAGTATTTTACTCAGACTGGTCCCATTCAAACACCTGTTTACGATAAAGTATTTTACTCAGACTGTTCCCATTCATACAACTGTTTACGGTCAAGTGTTTTACTCAGACTGGTCTCATTCATACAGCTGTTTACAGTCAAGTGTTTTACTCAGACTGGTCTCATTCATACACCTGTTTACGGTCAAGTGTTTTACTCAGACTGTTCCCATTCATACACCTGTTTACGGTCAAGTATTTTACTCAGACTGGTCTCATTCATACATCTGTTTACGGTCAAGTATTTTACTCAGACTGGTCCCATTCATACAATTGTTTACGGTCAAGTGTTTTACTCAGACTGGTCCCATTCATACAATTGTTTACGGTCAAGTGTTTTACTCAGACTGGTCTCACTCATACACCTGTTTACGGTCAAGTGTTTTACTCAGACTGGTCTCATTCATACACCTGTTTACGGTCAAGTGTTTTACTCAGACTGGTCTCATTCATACACCTGTTTACGGTCAAGTGTTTTACTCAGACTGATCCCATTCATACAACTGTTTACGGTCAGGTGTTTCACTCAGATTGGTCTCATTAATACATCTGTTTACTGCCAGGTCTTTTACTTTGACTGGCCAGATGTGTTTATTGGAAGGTGACGTATCCAGATTGTCCCCTTCACATATCTATTTACAGTAAGGTAGTTTACTCAGACTGCTACCCTTTACACAACTGTTTACAGCAAATCACCTCAGTTCAACTGATTTGCATCAAGAGGGTCAGGCAGGGTATGCAGGTTAAAATGTTTTAACCTGTGTAGTCACAGGTCACGGGCTGGCCAGAGGCAAGGCAATTAGATAAGCAAATTGTTATCATATATCTGGTTTAAACCCCTGTTACAGCATGTATAATGACAGCTCACCGGGTGAGTAACAGACAAGAGAATAACTTAATTGACAAAAGTACAGCGGAAAGTAAGAATTGAGAATAACATTAAAATAAACAGGAGATGAAAATAAACGCTACATTCTAAAGAGAAATAAAACTATGTTAAATAACCGATCTTAAACCACATTTAAACTTAAAGCTAAGGTCATCTGTAACCTTACACTTCCAACGGAAAAATGGGCGATAAGATAGAAGTCAAAATCCACATCATTTGAGTAGTTGACCAATCACCGAATGGATTACAAAATGAGGAAGTCTTCTAGGTTTCTGTGATTGTAATACAACAACCTCGCTCACAGGGTGTTGTCGGGTATGATACAAGTATTCTCTGGAAAAGCAAGTAATACCCTTGACCGATTCAAGGAGTAACACCGAGAGCTAAATTAGCACGTGCCGTAGACCGGATTTATCGGGTTCTGAATTAGAATTCCTGATGTTACTGGTAGTAGCACCTAGGGCTAAGTTAGCACAAATCGCAGTCTGGATTTACCGGATTATGAAGTAGAACTCTATAGTATAATATACAACTTTTATACCTGTGTCAAAGATATATATATCATAAGAATGGAATAATGTGATATAGGCATACCATTCTCCATGTGGCCCTAAGATTTACTGATGTTGATTTTGGCAACACGAACATTAAGAACGCCTCTTTCTCACATTATCCTGTCAGTGCCATTCTTTTTTCCTGTGAGATAAGGGGGCATTCAAGGGCAAATAGTTTCCAAGATAAGATATGAAAGATATGTTGCACTTCCGATTTGAGTAGTTCCTTAATAGCTTGTGCACTCTCTTTTTCCTGTGAGATAAGGGGGCATTCAAGGGCAAATAGTTTCCAAGATAAGATATGAAAGATATGTTGCACTTCCGATTTGAGTAGTTCCTTAATAGCTTGTGCACTCTCTCGCCCACAGGTCGGGACTCCAGTAGCTCAGTGGTAAGTCTGGGGGCTTATAACGCTAAAAATTGAGTTTTGGTACCCGCGATGGGCAATGCACAGATAGCCCATTTTATCGCTTTGCCCTCAACAACAAACAAACTCACAGGTCGATGTGTGTCTGGTATAGAACCGGAAACAGACTATCCATCGAAACTTGACCGGTACATTCTCGACAGTCTACTTACATCACAAGCTTTGCAGTTCCGGTTACATCCGATCCGGGTTCAGGTTCTAGTACCAACAACTCTTTTAACTTAGCACCAGGTTTTTAGACAACTTGCCTGGTAGTCTTACGTGAGGAACGAAATGAATTATTCGACAAGGAAGTCCCACCAGTTTGGACTGGAACAGTTCTTGAGGTAAATGACTGAATTAAACGAATGGCTAAATATATCTAACTGCCACATCGACCATGAGTATCCACTCATATGTAACTGTACTACTCTTTGGAAGACGATTTTCTCAACCACCACCCCTTTTTTTTTCAACCATCCTTTCTTTAGCAGTTAAAAGTATTTTAAAATAAAATATCTCATTTTATCTTGTAAAGCAAAATGTTATCTACCTATGCATTAAAGTAAAAGCATGACAGGCTTAATTTAAGTGATATCTAACATTGCTTCGTCGAAGTTTGGTTGGCCTAAGTCACATTAAACCAGTGAGCGTTGGTTATAGATGGATGGGTTTGAAAGAAGCCATTGCAATGTATTATTAGTCATAAATTAAAAATCACCCTTGCCATCAGCATAGCTAATTAACTATACGTTTTTTACGTCTCTACTTATAGAGATTATAATGCTTTGTTTCATAATTTGGGTGACCTCACTGTTAGCGGTAAGTCTCTGGACTTATGATGCTAAAAATCTGGTTTCGATACCTGTTTCATCAGTTGGCTAACTACGATGTTAACATTCATAATCCCAATAATATCTCGAGAGGTTCGGCCACCTTAGAATATTTAAGTTAGTCCTAAATACAAACTTTAAGCTAATAATGTAAATCTCTTTATACTAAAAATATAATAATACTTTCACCTGAGATAGAAAAAAAACAGATCGGCAGAGTATTTTTATTTGCATTTAAAGATCTCTCTGAAATTTCCAAAAAGTCAACTTTGAGGCTTTGAAGGAGCACTTAAGAAATCCAATAGAGGGCAGTTAAAATCAAGAGCAGAACCGGACCATGTGCCAATCTAATTCCTTTCCAGTATATGTGAGAAATGGTTAAAAAGATACGTTGATTGGTAGGTTGACTAGGTTTGCCCCCACCCCCTATTTTCAATGGCCTATGTTTATTTACTCAGGCCGATTAAGCAGTGTTTTTTCAGCTGATTCACGTGGCGTCTGCTTAACGTTTATTATCCACGTCGAGATCATTTGCTGCCAAGCTGGCACGAGCTTGTTACTATAACTCCTGATAAACTTTACCCCTCCCATAATGCAGTTTCTACCCTTGTTGTGTGCACCTGTTGGAATGTATACATTCGGGAGAAATGGGATGTCAGATTACATTTGCGTGAGTTCTATATTTTCGTTTTTCATTTTTGATGGAATTTGCTTTAGGCTGTGTAAAACTCCTGAAGTCACGCTCTTCTTCTAAACTGTTACAGAAATCAATTAAGTTGTATCTTTCTATTACGTTTAACTACCGACCATCTTTCAACTTGATACAGTCCATGGTAAAGTCCAAATAAGCTATTGTTTGCGTGTGTGAATTTTATGATGTGATATAGCATGTCATACACTAACGGATGCAATGTACTCTGAACCGGAAACAACTTAACAGGCTTTTGAAGGGGTGTAGAAAACATCCGTTGAATATTACAGACACCAGCATGTTGACCGTGTTTTAATAACAAACAATAATCTCGGTTTGGATAACAAAAAACGTACTGCTTACACAACCCTCTATGACGTCAATCAAAGGAATATCAAACGTACTACTTACACAACCCTCTATGACGTCAACCAAAGAAACAACAAACGTACTATTAAAACAAACCTGTCCCCCGGCGGGACAGTGGTAACCTTACAGTTTTACAAGGCTAAAAGCTGGGGTTCGATTCCCCGCGGTGGACACAGTAGGTAACCTAACGTGTCTTTGGTCGAAAACAAACAAACACAAACGTATATGAAGTAAATTAAAACAAGAAACATGAAAA
This sequence comes from Limulus polyphemus, assembly GCF_000517525.1. Taxonomy (NCBI): domain Eukaryota; kingdom Metazoa; phylum Arthropoda; class Merostomata; order Xiphosura; family Limulidae; genus Limulus; species Limulus polyphemus. The sequence continues at coordinate 20,704 of NW_013668855.1, forward strand.
AGGAAAACAAAACAGGGTTCTCTTTCGTATTATCTGTTGTGTTAATAGTAGGTTTACTGTGTTAAATATGGCTAACGCAAACCTATTTAACATAGTTAACTATAGATAAATAGTACAAAAGAGAACCGTGTTATGTTTTCCTTTTTTATGTAGGCCTAGTTTCTTATTCAGCTTTATCACTATATATCTATTATTCATGTTATCTTTCTCACGCGATCCCATGTAACTTGATAAAACCTGTTTGTTTTTGGTATGTTACAACTGCACGAGAGTTAGCAGATAAATGTCACGCACGTCAAGTGAATATTCGTATCGTTCACAGAACGTTTTCAAAAGAACGATAATTTGGAGATTGTGAATCTGTAACAGGAAATTATGCACAAAGCTACACAATGGGCTATCTGTGCTCTGCCCACCACGGGTATCGAAACCCGGTTTCTAGCGTTGTAAGTCCGCAGACATACCGCTGTGCCACTGGGGGGCGTAACAGGAAATGCAATATAACAGAATACAGAGCCAGGGGTCTGGCTTAAAGAAAAAGAACCTGTTTAGTTTATTGGTTTATTAAAGTATTCTCAATTTAGACAGATGTAGATATTATATGAGACATGCATATATATATATATATTAGAGTGCATTAGAAAATTCCCAAGGAACGATAAACGCAAACTTAAAAAAAAAAACTCCCCGATCGCCTATTAGGGGCAGAGTATGAAAATTTCGAAAATCCAAACGTAGATACTTCTGGACGATTCTAATATATTCATATCAGTTTAAGTATAAATACGTGGATCCATTTTTGAGAGCCCCCCAAATCCAAAAGAGCCCCATGTAGGGGCTTAAATTTGAAAACTTTCAAAATATTAATTTCGATTGTTTTGAACAGCTCCTGACACTCTGCTTAGTGGTATTGAAATAAATCAGTTTATTCATAGCTGATAGCCCCCAAAAACATTGGCCCCCATATGTGGAGCCACACACAACTCTTGAAAAAATATTTGTTTAACTTCCACGTACTTCAAGGTGCTAACTGATATCAGATATTTCAAGTTCTCAAAAATAGTGAAATGAGTTGGAAACCAAATATAGACATACATATAAGAGCAGTTGAGGTATAACCTATAAATATTGTTTTTTACTGGACTTTTCAT
>NW_013668855.1:22798-26111 GCF_000517525.1 Limulus polyphemus
AAAGTTTGTAACTTACACTAACAATGACTAACCAAGTCATATGTATTATTAGACAATGTAATGTCTTTTAAAATTTCAACAGATCACACGATAAATGGATAATTATACAATAAAATTCCATCCAATAATGGGCTAATTTCTATTTCATGTCTGTTTTTATCATCTATGCACTTCACACTTCGAAAAATTGAAGCCCCTATTTAAAACTTTCAAAATATTCTACAGTACTGGTACACCGATTGTTTTCCTAGCTGCTCAAAAGAGATTCGGATATCCTCCGAGCACAATAGCATCCGGACATTTCGGTTGCCAGGAAACGGGTGCGAAACGGTTCATTGGAGCATTATGGAGAGTCAGTGGAGTATTTGGATTTTGGGGAACGTGAGGTTCGTGAACTTCTCTGCTGATGGTGAAGGTTCGTAAAATACTGTGTTGGGTAAGCTTCGTGGATCTCAGTGCAACTCATGAAAAATATTTCCGTTGCAAAAGAAATACTGTAGATGCCATTGGCAGGAAGAAACATAGGTCAGAGGCATATGATAAAATACCATATTATGTAATTCTCTAACTCTAAGAAAATTACTGTTCAAAGTAATTTGTTCTTTAAGTTACGTTATCAATCATCCTCCCAATTACTTACTTACAGACTAGAAACAATGTAAAATATCAGATCATCCTCCCAGTTACAAACTCAAACCAACCAATGTAAAATATCAGATCATCCTCCCAGTTACAAACTCAAACCAACCAATGTAAAATATCGGATCATCCTCCCAGTTACAAACTAAAACCAACCAATGGAAAATATCAGATCATCCTCCCAGTTACAAACTAAAACCAACCAATGTAGAATATCAGATCATCCTCCCAGTTACAAACTAGAACCAACCAATGTAGAATATCAGATCATCCTCCCAGTTACAAACTAAAACCAACCAATGTAGAATATCAGATCATCCTTCCAATTACAAACTAGAACCAACCAATGTAGAATATCAGATCATCCTTCCAATTACAAACTAGAACCAACCAATGTAGAATATCAGATCATCCTCCCAGTTACTTAATTACAGATTAGAACCAACCAATGTAGAATATCAGATCATCCTTCCAATTACAAACTAGAACCAACCGATGTAGAATATCAGATCATCCTCCCAGTTACTTAATTACAGATTAGAACCAACCAATGTAGAATATCAGATCATCCTCCCTGTTACTCACAGATTAGAACCAGCTAATATAGAATATCAGGCCATTCTCCCAGTTACTTACAGGTTAGAACCAACCAATGTAGAATATCAGATCATCCTCCCTGTTAATTTCTTACAGATTAGAACCAACCAATGTAGAATATCAGATCATCCTCCCAGTTACTTACAGATTTGAACCAACTAATTTTCAAACAGCTGCCAGTTTCCAAAATTAGTGTATGGGGTAGCTTGCTTATGGTGAGGTTTAATGAAGATCAAATTTCACATGCTTAACAGACAACGTCAATTAAACATCTTTTTAGAAAAAAAAAAAAAACGAACAAACGCCATTGACATTTTTTCTGCGTGTGGGTAATAGCCTTTCCCAAACATCAATCTTACATATTCTAACGCCAACGTTTCAAACAGTTACTTGTTAAGGCATTTTGTCCATTTATTTGATTCTACCTATGTCTAGATTCATCAGGTTCCTGCTGGAATCGATGACTCTGCAATAAATCCTTGTTTAGTAAACAGTTTTTATTCTTGGTTCCTCTAACCTTGAAGAACTTTCAGCGTGTGTTCAAGTATGTCAGACATTCCCAAATTCTTCGGAAGGAAATTTACAAATTCCAAGTGGCCAACGTCAGGTTTTACTGAAAATAGAAACGTATTCACTATACGAAATGTAGTATTAAAACACACGCGCTCTTTCATTGTTTTTTTTACGTGTGCAACAACCGGATATCTCCGAGGGACGTAAACGTTCAGCGCATGCGCAGAGCGACTGACCACACATGTCCTTGTACGTATACCGAAGGAGTTTATTTAAACACTTGAAAACTACAAAGCGCATAGTTGTTTTATGCTTTCATCACAAACATATGTTTACATAACAACACGTACTTGAGTACGGGTAAGACGCTGGCGTCATTATTGAAAACTTTTCCTCCGTGAGAAAATACACTACTATGATAACTCAAATCAAGTTTTTATTATTATTCTGATCAAACGAACGAATTCAACAGATCCATGCGATTATACTGTTTTAAGATTGTTTCCTGCTGAGGAAGTTTCACAAATGTCCCGAAGATAAAAGAATCTTGTCAAAATTGTTCGATTCAGAAAGCTGGAATAACATTTACAGAATATTTAGTGGGAATTGGCCGTTACTCTTATTAAAGCGCATCCACGGCCCCATAAGTTTGGAGTGCATTTATGAGGCAACGGGGGCGCCAACCATGAACTCTCGAATTCATAGGCCGGGCACGCTCAGTCCTCGTTTATATATAGAAGATTTCAGTGGAATTAAGCGTGCTATATATTTACCTTGGATACTCATCTCTTCATCAAGACGGTTGTGTGTGTATTTGGTTGAATTCTCGTGTGTATATATGTTGTATGACTATATATATACGTAGTACGCATCTCTTCATGTCTATTGGACAGAGACAGATTTTTGTTTTCGCGGCAACGAGATGAGAACCACTAGGTTTTGTCTGTTTGGTCTCTTATCGAAGCTATATGGACAGTTATTCAACGGCATTGATTAGGATGTTAACTTTTGCTTCGTTCTTTTAGATACCCACCTAATATGCAAGGGGTTTATTCTATCACATTCATGGTTTACATCCCGTAGAAACAAACACTTTACAAAACCATAAATTGGGACCATGGTGTTGGAGTCAGAAAACCTTAATAACATGCTTTTACATTACTTTTATTTTTAAAAATACCATTTATTGCTGTTCTTTCTCATTGTTACGACAGCGGAAGTCATGCAATGCTGGGAGCATGCGCGCTGGAGTTTCTAGAAGGATCATGAATTTTCCTGGCAACTCTAGTTTGTTCCAGGCGCCCTCTTTTTTAGTATATAAGCCCGGCAAATAAAGCCAGCGAAAAAAGATAGATTTGCATAGATATATATAGATATGGAGATAGATAATTGAGTCAAGCGAACAGTAGACACGTAAGTAAAATGTGTGAATCACTGTGATTTATAGTGTGTGTTATAAAGGTTGTTAAATAAAGAGACGAGAAACGTATTGTTGCGTCATCGAGATCACGTGACTATTCTCACGCCCTCTAGTTTCTAGGACTATCTTGTTCCTTCACGAATG
>NW_013668855.1:27017-28673 GCF_000517525.1 Limulus polyphemus
CGATGACGCAACACTATATATAGAGCGTTCCTGAGTTTTTTTATAGATATTTTTGGCTGTTTAACACTAAATATACAGTACATAATAAACATGTTCAATACCATTTCACTCTCGTGATAATTAACCGGAAAGGTAAACTTTCTTTGTCTTAGTTTCGCACAACACTGAATTAGGGATACGTGCGCTAACCGTCCCAAGTTTAGCAGCGAAAGACTAGAGGGAATTTAAGTAGTCAATATCACCCGCCGCCAACCTTAGGCTAATCTTTCAGATTCGGTAGTGAGATTTCATTATTACTCTTACAACGTACCCTCTGCGGTAACGGGACGCGAACCACGCATTTAAACACATTTTTCTAAATAGTTTTTGCATCAATTTGTTCGTGGGTTTGTGACTTTGTTGGTTTTAGTAACACAAAAAATTAAACAAAAAATAACCCCAATATTTCATTTAATCCCTCCAATTTTAACCCAGCATAGCTAGCTGGTTAGGGAGCTCGACTCACAATCTGCCAGTCGCGTGTTCGAATCCCCGTCCCACCAAACATGCTCGCCCTTTCAGTCGTGGGGGCATTATAAATGACGCTCAATCCCATTATTCGTTGTTAAAAGAGTAGCCCAAAAGTTGGCGGTGGGTGGTGATGACTAGCTGCCTTCCCTCTAGTCTTACACTGCTAAATTAGGGACGGCTAGCGCAGATAGCCCTCGTGTAGCTTTGCGCGAAATTCAAAACAAACAAACCCTCCAATTACTATTCAGGTTTAAGTATTTTGAAAACGAGGGATTTCACTGTTGTTGTTTTTCTCGTTTACTTATTTACACCGAATGTTACAACAGGTGAAAAACACAAACTTACTCAATACAGTGTCATATGTGGACGACAGCTAAAAGTATATAAACTAGTTAGTAATTTAGGGTTAAACGTTAAACTCAACCTAACAAACAAAAGTGATTCTATAACCCTATCTTCATTGACTTTCTTCGATGATTTCTGTGAATAACACGTTGTTGAAATCTTTGTTGACAATACAAGAAAATCAGTAGATGAAACACAATTCTGTGACGTCACTGAATCTAAAAAGACAAAGAAGTATTTCCAGGTTTGTAAAACGATCATTTGTGAAGGAGGAGGGGGGGGGTTATGACACGAACAAGTGCAACATTGTAGTAATCGTAGAAACTTGCGCAACTGGTGACAATGTTACCTTCAAACCATTGTAATAAAATCAAAATTATCATAAAATACATTTAGAACCAGAAGGCGTTGAGGCCTCATGATATTACTAATTACTGACTGAGAATATTACAGATTTTACACATCACTACTTAGTGACTGAGAATATTACAGATTTTACACATCACTGCTTAGTGACTGAGAATATTACAAATTTTACACATCACTGCTTAGTGATTGAGAATATTACAAATTTTACACATCACTGCTTAGTGACTGAGAATATTACAAATTTTACACATCACTGCTTAGTGACTGAGAATATTACAGATTTTACACATCAATGTTTAGTGACTGAGAATATTGCAGATATTACTGCTTGGCATGGGCGCCCGCAGGAAGGGGCAAGGGGGTCACTTGACCCCTGAATTTTCAAAAAGAAAAAAATTACTTGATATGTAAAATCATTCTTCTATGTTATTG
>NW_013668855.1:29653-42311 GCF_000517525.1 Limulus polyphemus
CATCGATAAGAATGGAGACTATTTCATTTAATAAATGCTTTGTTTTGATATATAAGTTTTTCGGGGTTTTTTCAATCTAAAAAAAAAGCGACATTGATTTCTTGACGACCTACTATTTCTTAGTAAGATTTTCGTGTTGGTGGAGAACAACCTGTTTGTTAGTTATTCTTGTTGACTGGGAACTAACTGTTTGTAAATTAGTTATTCGTATTGATGGATAAGTAATCATAAATTAGTTATTATTCTTGCTGGGGAACTAACTGTTTGTAAATCAGTTATTCGTGTTAATAGTGAACAAACTGTTTGTGTGTTAGTTATTATCGTTGATGAGGAATTAACTATACTGGAACGTTTTAATGACCATAAATCAACAATAAGAACAAACAAAGAACTTCCGGTTGTAAAACACTTTAACATGCCTGGACACTCTCTTGAAGACATTAAACTGATGGGTATAGAGACAAATTTTACATCTAATAGAAACAAGGAAATTAAAGCTTATTGGACAGCACTGTTAAATACTGTAACGCCAAATGGTATCAATCTCGATCCCGCGGTTGTTGACCTTCGCAAATCTCTGAAAAGATTTTCAAAACTAAATTCATGATTAAACTTACTTTACATAATTAGTATTATTCGTCCTTAAATTTCTCTCTATATATATATTGGTTTGATTTCCTATATATTAAGCTACATTATTATTTTCTTTATTTCCCACCGCCTTTTTGTCGTTATTTTATTTTTATAGAAATTAGTTAACAATTCTTATAGCTATTATCCCACATAAGTCTTTTTTTAACTTTACACACCTCTTTGGCACAAACAACTCTAGGTTATGATTGACTAGCTCTCAAGGTCAACTCATATTGAACATCCGCTTTACGTGACATCGACATCCGAGCCTATATATTTCATCACACTCATTAAACATAACCCTTTGTTCTCCTGAAGAAGAATAGTCAACTATTCGAAAGCGCTCGAGTTTTGGGTCTCATTTTGAAAATATATTTGCAAGTTAGTTATTATTGTTCATGGGAAAATAACTGTTTGTAAGTTAGTTATTCATGTTGATGAGGAGCTAACTGTTTGTAAGTTAGTTATTATTGTTCATGGGGAACCAAATGTTTGCAAGTTAGTTATTATTGTTCATGGGGAAATAACAGTTTGTAAGTTAGTTATTCGTGTTGATGAGGAACTAACTGTTTGTAAGTTAGTTATTATTGTTGATGAGGAACTAACTGTTTGTAAGTTAGTTATTATTGTTGATGAGAAACTAACTGTTTATAAGTTAGTTATTATTGTTCATGGGGAACCAAATGTTTCCAAGTTAGTTATTATTGTTCATGGGGAACTAACTGTTTGTAAGTTAGTTATTATTGTTGATGAGGAACTAACTGTTTGTAAGTTAGTTATTCTTGTTCATGAGGAACCAAATGTTTTTAAGTTAGTTATTCGTGTTAATGAGGAACTAACTGTTTGTAAGTTAGTTATTATTGTTGATGAGGAACTAACTGTTTGTAAGTTAGTTATTATTGTTCATGGGGAACCAAATGTTTTTAAGTTAGTTATTCGTGTTGATGAGGAACTAACTGTTTGTAAGTTAGTTATTATTGTTCATGGGGAACCAAATGTTTGCAAGTTAGTTATTCTTGTTGACAAGGAAATAACTGTTTGTAAGTTAATTATTCGTGTTGATGAGGAACTAACTGTTTGCAAGTTAGTTATTCTTGTTGACAAGGAAATAACTGTTTGTAAATTAGTTATTATTGTTCATGGGGAACCAAGTGTTTGCAAGTTAGTTATTCGTGTTGACAAGGAAATAACTGTTTGTAAGTTAATTATTCGTGTTGATGAGGAACTAACTGTTTGTAAATTAGTTATTATTGTTGGTGGAGAATTAACTGTTTGTAAGTTAGTTATTCGTGTTGATAAGGAACTAACTGCTTGTAAGCTACTTATTCTTCTTGATTGGGAACTACCTGTTTGTAACCAAGTTATTATTCGTATTGGGGATCTAATTGTTTGTAACTTAGTTATTTTTGTTAATGGGGAACTAAGTGTTTGTAAGTTCGTTATTGTCTTAAATGAGCGTGGAATAGGAATAAAGCTGAACTAGTGGTGAGAAGTAAAAATTATATAGAATGAAAGTCTGACGTTATTTCCTGTTTGGAGTCATTTTTAATTAGATGTTTTTCACTTAACTTTATTTCCTAACCCAAGTTCATTTATAACAATGCTGTAAATAATTTGAAAACTTTTTTTTTTAAATAAATTGTACTCTCTGCTCAATATTTGTATTCTTAGTGTTTTATTTTCTACCTAAAGCGATTATGAATACATTTTAAATAAATCAGATTAAGATATTCATCTAACATTTTTTATTGCAACACAATTGGCAGTTATTGATTCAGTCAAATATATCATCTATAAATAATAAATACAGCGAAAACATTTGTTCAGTTTTGTTTCTCAAAGACACGCTGGAAAAAATATTTTTCGTTTCTCTGTTGTCCTTTTTTTTTAACTTAAGAAAAATACTTGTTTTTCTTCTTCTCGTGTAGTCAGTTTTTGACATTGTTAAAATCAGGGGTTCGATTCCCCTCGGTGTACACAGCAGATGTGGCTTTGCTCTACAGTAAACAACAACCAATCATTTGTTGGAAAATACTTGTTTTTCTTCTTCTCGTGTAGTCAGTTTTTGACATTGCTAAAAATCAGGGGTTCGATTCCCCTCGGTGTACACAGCAGATGTGGCTTTGCTCTACAGTAAACAACAGCCAATCATTTGTTGGCGTGACTCCAAGTCTCATTCTGCATCCCAATCTTATAGTTCTTGGCATACTATGTGTCAAAATGTAAGGAGTGAAAGAAATATTCTGTGCTTCACCATGTTTGCTGTAAGCCTTTGTTATAGTCTAGGTTACTTCACACATGTCCACTGTGATCAAAGAGGGATTCGGATAGTATAGGATTTGCAACACACCAGCACTGTGTCTTAGAGCAAATAAAATATGTTTCAGGTATTTCAGAATCTTTAAGACTTAGAACTTTCGAAATTGAAAGTTTAAATAATAATGATAATTAATCGTTAAACATTAAATGTTAAAATATCGTATTTTATTCGTACATTATAAGTTGCCAGTTACATTCAACATTATTTTGTGAACGCTTTGGTGAATAAGAAATATACACCACAAGGAAGACTTACACGCTAGTTTACAACTTTTCATTAACTTTTACACATTACTATTTAATATTTGTCCAATAGAAAAGTAAAGCAAATTAAAGTTGGACAAAAGTAAGTCAGGGTATGAAAACAAAAAAAAACAGGTAGAATGTTCGCAGCGCCCTCATGTGTTAAATTGTTAAACCAAAACAGTCCACGTGGTTAAGGAAGTCTTAATGCAGAAGTGGACTGGTCAATAAGAATGTTTTATAAATTATCTGGTTCTTCAGATCACAATTTCTAATTAGAGTTGGTCGTAACATAATAATGTGCCTAATATAACACCTGTGATAGTACAAGCCCCTTTTAGTTGTTTTCGTCCGTTTTTGTGGCAGTGTACTGTGCTGTTTCAAATGGGTATAATCTTATGGCTCACTTTGTATGTAAAGTAAATAAACCATGCTACTGTAATACAGTCTGGCATCAATTTGTTATGATTCACTCTGTATGTAACTGCTTTTAAATGCCGTTATTTCACTGCATCTTTACACAGTTCGGTTCTTCACGATGAACTTGCCTCGTACACAAAGTTTTAAACATTAAAAGTGTGTATCGCAAATCAGTTACTAAAAGTTGCAAAACTTATTTCATGATTTGACCGATAGACTTCAGTTGTTGAGTTTTCGACGCTAAATACCAGATTAATATTCGCACCGCCCCTCATCTGTTAACTTGTTAAACCACAAAGTGCATGTGGTTATAGAAACCACTTATTAAATAAGGTATACAGCCGTTAAAGAAAAGACGATGCAGAAGAGAGCTGGCCAACAAGACTGTTTTGTACAGTGCACGTGGGTAAGAATGTGTTACTTGCACTTCTTAATTGTTGGGTTCTCGGCACAACACATCCTTACCCACCTGGGAACCTAACAATTAAGAAGTGCAAGTAACACATCCTTACGTATCGAGAATCCAACAAGTAAGAAGTGCAAGTAACACATCCTTACGTACCGAGAATCCAACAATCAAGAAGTGCAAGTAACACATCCTTACCCACATGCTGGGAACCTAACAATTAAGAAGTGCAAGTAACACATCCTTACGTACCGAGAATCCAACAATTAAGAAGTGCAAGTAACACATCCTTACCCACATGCTGGGAACCTAACAATTAAGAAGTGCAAGTAACACATCCTTACGTACCGAGAACCCAACAATTAAGAAGTACAAGTAACACATCCTTACCCACATGCCGAGAACCCAACAATTAAAAAGTGCAAGTAACACATCCTTACCCAAGTGCCGAGAACCCAACAATTAAGAAGTGCAAGTAACACATCCTTACCCACACTTGCACTTCTTGATTGTTGGGTTCTCGTCACGTGGGTAGCAGTGTGTATTACTTTCACTTGCTTGTTTGGTTCCTGTCACGTGGGTAAGAATGTGTTTTGCGATGAGGAAAGTTCTCGAGCTTCACTCATGTGCACTTTTAAGTCCTTGGCACACACTTTAGAACAGTCTTAAAAGTGTTGAACACTGACTTTTGAAGAAGAGTCCTATTTTACGTCCTTCCTCGCTATTTCATCATCACTGACTTTGTTATGATTTGCTATGCTAGTTTTACTACGGCCTTTACAGTGACACCTCTTCATGTTGTTTGAGGCTTCTGAGTCAGAGATTATTACTTCGCTAGCAGTGTCATCTGGAGAGATGTCACAAAGAAATTTCGAATTTGGAGATAATGACTGATAGCCACTTTCATCTCCTGAAATCCTCTCTTTTTCATCGTTTCTTGGATCGTCTTCATCAATAAATCCAATTGATGCAAAAGGGTCAGTATTCGATGAATCTTCGGCTGATGAAAGACTGATAATACTGTGATGTGGACATACGATGCCTTCTGTACTGTTTGGAAGATAAGATTGGCTATTGACTTTTAAGTTGTTCTCTGTCAACGGTTTAATAATATTGAGCAGTTCTGGTAAATTTGAATTCGATGCACCTTTGTTTGGGGTCTGATTCCACTGCACCATTGTACTCGTTGTGGTACTGCTAGTGCTGTTCAACACGCGGTCTGTTGCAGAAAGACTGTAGGACTGTTTACGTACGGGATTTGAATGGGTATACCAAGAGCTGTTGGGCATAGCAACACCACGGTACCTCTTGAAAGTTCCTGTTTCTAGCAGTTGGATCCAAGCATTTCTTGCTTCTGGGAACTGAAGACATCGAACGAGAAAGATTAGGAAACCCTGTAGAGAATTAGCAATGCAGAAAACATATTGGAAGACTAGTTTGACTTCACCAACTGCCAAGGCTCCAAAGACCCAAGTGATCCCCAAGAGAGTCATGACAGTGAAAGCTCCACGAACCTGGGCAGCGACGATTGCATAAGTACTCCTATCGACCTGAACTCCAGGTGTGGTGTTTGTCCTAGGCGTGAACAGTACTCGAGTGACCATTACGAACACCGTGAGATTGACCAGAAGAATGATGCATGAGGGACCCATGTAGGAAATGTAGTAAGTATAAGGATTGGCTGGAGAAAGCATACAGCTAGAGAAAGATAAGAAATATATATATTCTTTATCGGTAGTTTGGTACCGACTGATCATTATGCTAACTTCTTTTATAATCTAACAAAATAAAAAAGATCACGTTATAAGTTGGCAAGAAAATATATCGATATATGCTAACTTACAAAGTTTCTTCTAACCATATCTATCACAACTAAAGATAAAATAAGAAACTCCCAGAACACATCTACCGAAACTAAACCTACCCTTAAATAAGAATACTAAACAGAGGTTGAGTACATTATATTAAAAACAATTTTGGAGCCTAACCACGTCCTTCCAGTTCATGTCGCCACGACCGGTCGTGTTCTATCTGATTACAATGCATATTAATAATATTCCTGCAGCATAGTTTTCATTGCAAAAGGCTCCATCGTACGCCTGGCATGTCCAAAGAACATCACTCTTCACTAAAGACTTTCCATAATCAATCTAGTGTACGAGGACTACGGTTTTTAAGTGCTCATTTCAACAGTCTGATCACACAGAATTCCATAAGTGCTTTGACGGGCTACCTGACCGGTATGTCTTCATATGGAATGACAGGAATGTGCACTTCATTTTACAGCTGCTTGAAGTGTGAAATGGTTAAATGGATATGTCGTGAAATCAACTTGTGTCACTTTTTCAGACAGAGTTCTATCTTGATTAAGTTGTTTACTGTTGCCTGGGGCACGTGGACGGCTTTTACCACTGACCTCGTGTTCGTGGATTCTCACCTGTTACGAGATGCCAAACTTTGCTTACCACAGCTGATGTATGACTTGTTGTAGGTCTCTTTCTAGATGGTCTTGGTGTCCCAAGTTGATTTTTTATTTGTAGTTAAACACAAAGCTACAAAATCGGCTATCTGTGTTCTGCCCACCTTGGGTATCAAAATCCGGCTTTTAGCATTATAAGCCTTCAGACTTTCTGCTGTGCCACTTCGGTCCCCAAGTTTATCCATATGCTAATGGATATCCACGTCTTAAAATTTCAAAATTCCAGATATTAATACGTGACGTTATATCAGCTGTATTTCTTGCTTATTTGCATATTCTTACTCGTTTGAATGTAACGTACTCAATAACTCCTGAAGTCTTATATTTAACAATTAAATAAATATGATATAAATAACATTTTATCCTCATGAGTGAGACAATGAAGAAATATAAAATATATTGGCAGTGATGTATATCAATAGTTTAAGCTCGTAAAATAACAGTTTGGACTAATACTTACAATTTGTTTTTGTAACCATATTCTTCAAAGCTAATCCCAGCTGCGATACCGACTATTAACAATGGAAGACCTGAAAGAAGATATTTATTAAGAATCTTATACTTGAATGACATCTTTCCACTTTGACTATGGTTTAAAATAAGACTTGTAAACTAAGTCATGCATTTCTGTAAAATTATACCCCATATGGTTTATTTACACACAAGAAAACTTGGTTTGTTATATTCGTTATCGATGCTTTACAGTCAGGAAAGGAATTTGATTATACCATGATGAAGAAAGGGTCAAGGTCGTTTTATTGTTATTATATCATGGTGAAGATCGTTTCGTTGTGATCATGTCATGATGAAGAACATTTCATTGTTCTGATCAAGGTCATTTTATTGTTGTTATATCCTGATGAAGATCGTTTCGTTGTGATCATGTGATGATGAAGAACATTTCATTGTTCTGATCAAGGTCGTTTTATTGTTATTATATCATGGTGAAGATTGTTCCGTTGCAATATCAAACGCCTGTAATATTACTGTAACTTGAGTTCTATTATAAATCAATTCTGTATTTTGTAGGCTTACTAAGATTATTTGTTCCAGTCTGGGTGCAGTCAATTATGGCTGGTGAATCATTACAGCCTACCTCAAAAGAGTAATACGAATTTGTTTTTCATTTTCTGTAATTTCAAATCTTGCCAGAGCGGTACCTTGTTGATAGAGCGGTAAAACAGTTTAGGCTGATTGGATAATAGTCTGTAATGCAAACTGACAGAAGTGAAACTTTACTCAATAACATTCAGTACGTGTAGAGCAGTAAAACTAAAATAGAAGTTTCACTACGTCTAACTATGTGATCTGCTAAGACTAAAACATCAGGATATCCATTGTGGTTTTGAAAGAACGAAGTCAGTATGGATTCGATACTTATGATTAACACGTATCACTTTGGCGGGTTTTGTGGCATGTTTGTTCTTAAGCACAAAGCTTCTCAAAAGGGGGGCAACACATGTGAGAAAAGGGTTAAAACAACTAAGTTGGTCGGAGACTTTTTAATCTGTTAATTAATAATTATCAGTCTATAATGAGATATTCATATATAGTAATAATAGACAAATAATACTGGAAAGAAAACAATGAAATGTATCCTTTAAAAAAAACTTCTTGTGTTAATTACTAACTATGTAAAGTACTTCTTAGTTATTTCAACGTGTTTATTATTATTAATTTTGTTCTGTTTTTTGCTCTATTTAACATCGAGTAACAGCTGATATCTCGACATTTATAACAAACGGCTCAGTTTCATGTTTTCACAACTTTCTTCTAAACGTGTTGTCTTTTCCTTTCTCAATAACAGCTACACAACTGTTCCCGTCACTAGGTGTAGCTGGTGCAGTATTCTTCAGAGAAGAGAGCCACTAGTTGACTGTTACTTACGTTTTAGTGTTCGTGCAAGTGAGTGGAAACTATAAGACCAATTCTTGTCGTACTTTGTGAACAAATAGAGAAGGTATTATTGAGTGACTTCGTAACTATTACTCATGTAGTGGGGGAGAAATCGTGGACGTAGGCCCCGAGAGAAGGGTGGGTTACACTTCGTAACTATTACTTATGTAGTGGGGGTGAAATCGTGGACGTAAGCCCCGAGAGAAGGGTGGGTTACCTCAGAAACTATAAGAGCACTAATTCTAAAATTGTGTAATATTATAACACTAACTGAACACTATTAGCTAAATTATTTTGAGATTGAGTGGTCTGGTTGGGGGGGGGGGGGGATGACTCCCTCACACATACGTAATCAATGGATTATCTAGGAATATCCAGTTTTCTAGTCTTGCAGCACTAATGGACTCGGAGCACTAGTTCTAACATTTTCCAGTCTTGTAGCACTAATGACTTGGAGCACTACAACACTCGTTCTAACATTTTCTAGTCTTGTAGCACCAAAGACTTGGAGCACAAGAACACTACTTCTAATATGTATTATAAAAGTGACAGTCAAGTCACATTATTCGCTCAGACAAGATACTTCAAGAGTTAGAGTTGAGTGTCGAACCTAGCTGCCTTCCCTCTAGTCTATCAGTCCAAAATTAGGGATACTTTTGTAGTCTTACGCGAAAATTCTACTAAAAACATCAACCGAATAAGATACCAAACCGAATCCAAGTAGTCCTTTTCTGAATCATAAGATTCACCATGGGAATCGAACCTCATATGTTAACGTTATAAGCCCTCAAGTTTACCGCTGAGCCACAGATGGACAAGTAAGAAAAGAAGAGAAACGCAACTGTAGACAAGATTTAGTTTATAACGCAAAATGTCGGGGTTCGATCCCTGTAGCTAACCAATCGCATATAATCTATTGTTGGATACACAAGACTGTTTAGTATAAGTGTTATTATTTAGTTTATCTTGTGACATTATAGTTAATGATTATTTAGCTTTCATGACAGAAGTGTTGAAGTTGATTGTTTTAAAAGCGTTAGTTATGACAAGTTTCGTTACGTAGCTCGGTACGAATCGTACATTGTGTGTGTAGTTCAATTGTTGTAGTGTTGTTGACGTCGTCTTTTTTCGTAGCCTTTTAAGTTTTTCTCGCTAAGTGAGTATTGTTACATCATAGCATCTCGTAGTTTATAGAAGGTTCTAGGCTTCAGTACGGCAATGTATATATATATATAGACGACAGTGAGCGCAAGTTAAGTTTAGTCTGAAAAAAGTTAGTTAGTGAAGTTAGCCGACGTGTCAGTGATTAGCCTTAACGGGTGGTTTCTACAATGTGTTTCACAGCTGTATTGTAACATCAGAGATAGGAAAAATAATTTGTCTTCTTAACTGGGTTCTAAAGTAACTGAACTAACCTGTGTAGAATTTTGACGAAAGAAAGAGACAATTATTTAAAGTTCTAGATACAAATGTAGTAACCAACAAAAGACGTTAAGTCTGAAAGCATTATATTAGTGAAAGTGAAGTTAGACTGCGTGATTGTTAGTTTAGCCATAATGGACGACATTTTAAAGTGAGCTTCACAGTTTAACAGAGATAAGAAGAATAAGTTGTCTTGTAAAAGGGTGTTCTAAAGTAATTGAACCCGTCTGTGTGGACTTTGATGAAAAGGGGAGAATTACTTAAAGTTCTGGATACAACTGTGGTAACCCACGGAGTAACGTAAGTGAATTTTTCACTGATACTATTCTGATAAAACTAGAGAAGAAAAAGTTCGTCTTGTCCATTGGATTCTAAAGTAACTGAACTAGCCAGTGTGTGGAATTTTGACAAGAAAAGCGAATTGTTTAAAGCTTTAGATACAACTGTGATAACCAATGTTGTACCGAGTTTGTTTATTTTTTGCACATCCTTTTGACTTGTTTTAAATATATCATTTTAAAATAAATGAATTGTGTGCTGTCCGTTTATTGTTCGAACGTATCACCATAGTATAAGAATCCCAGCCCATATACAAAACCTGATACCCTTTGTACAGCTCTGTGCTTAAAAACAACAAGCGATTTAGAAAACACTTGTTAACGTATAATAATATACTAAAACTAAAGGGAATTTTTCGAGAGTCAGTAATCAGCGTTAGACGTTTCGTTTTAAATTCGTACAGCGACATACCCCAAGCTAGAAAACAACGTTTCGCCAGAAAATGAGTTTCTGTACTGGCAAACACGTGGATCAACATTTGATACATATTGACCGCTTCCACGCACATCCAGGCCAGGGAGGTCAACAAAAAGTAATGAATTAAGATGGCTACGACGACACACACGTCCACACCGGCTACACCCATCCCTTGTTGAGATCCGACGAGGAAGGCAGTGTTCATCAAGAGCATGGATACACACAGGTGTAAGAGGATCTTACCAGAACGGTCACGGTTCAAACACCTGTAAACAGATTCAATATTAGTCCATGACGGATTACGTCACGCGTCGCTCTAGAGACAGCACAAACAGCTCTTTCATTGGTAGGCTAGTTTTCATTCATTAAGGATTTTTTACCTTGGTAAACATATAATAATTTAATAATTAAGTTTTATAAAGCTGAAAATATAACCTAAGTTTATTAATTTAACTTTTTTTTTTAAATCTAATATAGCATTTCAGTATGAACTGTTTTTATTTGTCGTTTTTCCCTTGGATCAAGCTTTAATAGCATGTAACATCAACATTCTGGTGTTTTACCTTGATCAGAATGGTGTTAATAACTATATTGTTAATGGAATTGTTCATAAAAGTTTGATCCAATCAAAACGTGCTTTATGATTATAGTTACCATTACCAAATATTTAAAAAAATGTTCATTTTCCTGGTGTGCTGCCTTGTGGTCATATTTCAAAGTACAATTTCTTTATTCAGCATACTAATATGTAATAAATATCTAACACACGTGTATTCTGTAGTAATAGAAGTAAGATGGATTAAATTAAAAAGTATGTTTTACTCCCACTAATTTTATTCTCAAATAACAACATTATGTCACTACACTGTACACTGTTGTTATACATGGTGATTCTCTGTAAAGTAACAACATTATGTCACTACACTGTACACTGTTGTTGTACATGGTGATTCTCTAGTGACATAATGTTGTTACTTTACAACAACAGTGTACAGTGTGACATAATGTTGTTACTTTACAGAGAATTACCATGTACAACAACAATGTACAGTGTAGTGACATATGTTGTTACTTTACAGAGAATCACCATGTATAACATCAGTGTACAGTGTAGTGACATAATGTTGTTACTTTACACAGAATCACTATGTACAACAACAGTGTACAGTGTAGTGACATAATGTTGTTACTTTACACAGAATCACCATGTATAACAACAGTGTACAGTGTAGTGACATAATGTTGTTACTTTACACAGAATCACTATGTACAACAACAGTGTACAGTGTAGTGACATAATGTTGTTACTTTACACAGAATCACTATGTACAACAACAGTGTACAGTGTAGTGACATAATGTTGTTATTTTACACAGAATCACTATGTACAACAACAGTGTACAGTGTAGTGAAATAATGTTGTTACTTTACACAGAATCACTATGTACAACAACAGTGTACAGTGTAGTGACATAATGTTGTTATTTTACACAGAATCACTATGTACAACAACAATGTACAGTGTAGTGACATATGTTGTTACTTTACAGAGAATTACCATGTATAACAACAGTGTACAGTGTAGTGACATATGTTGTTACTTTACAGAGAATTACCATGTATAACAACAGTGTACAGTGTAGTGACAAAATGTTGTTACTTTACACAGAATCATCATGTATAACATCAGTGTACAGTGTAGTGAGAATCACCATGTAAATCACATGTACAACAACAGTGTACAGTGTAGTGACATAATGTTGTTACTTTACACCTGTATTACCATGTATAACAACAGTGTACAGTGTAGTGACAAAATGTTGTTACTTTACACAGAATCATCATGTATAACATCAGTGTACAGTGTAGTGACATAATGTTGTTACTTTACAGAGAATTACCATGTATAACAACAGTGTACAGTGTAGTGACAAAATGTTGTTACTTTACACAGAATCATCATGTATAACATCAGTGTACAGTGTAGTGACATAATGTTGTTACTTTACAGAGAATCACCATGTTCAACAACAGTGTACAGTGTAGTGACATAATGTTGTTACTTTACAGAGAATCACCATGTT
>NW_013668855.1:42639-46740 GCF_000517525.1 Limulus polyphemus
AACATGGTGATTCTCTGTAAAGTAACAACATTATGTCACTACACTGTACACTGTTGTTGAACATGGTGATTCTCTGTAAAGTAACAACATTATGTCACTACACTGTACACTGATGTTATACATGATGATTCTGTGTAAAGTAACAACATTTTGTCACTACACTGTACACTGTTGTTATACATGGTAATTCTCTGTAAAGTAACAACATTATGTCACTACACTGTACACTGATGTTATACATGATGATTCTGTGTAAAGTAACAACATTTTGTCACTACACTGTACACTGTTGTTATACATGGTAATTCTCTGTAAAGTAACAACATTATGTCACTACACTGTACACTGTTGTTGTACATGATGATTCTCTTTAAAATAACAACACTATGTCACTACACTTCACACTGTTGTTTCGTTACCTGCTGTGGGCACAGTAGAACACAAATTTACCATTGTATAGTTTTGTACTTCACAATAAACAATCAAAATAAAATACAAACGTTTTACAAACATTTTTGTCCCCCAGTGGTACAGAGGTATGTCTGCTGAATTACGCTGCTGGAAACTGGGTTCGGATACTTGTGGTGGGCAGAGCACAGACAGCGCATTGTGTAGGTTTGTGTTTAACTACAAGCAAACAAAATTCTTTTTTCTCGTAACTCATACTTTAGAATCATTGTATGTAGGAACAATTTTGATTACATAACTATATTATACAAGGACATTTACATGTAACTTCCTTTACTACAACAGCATTTGCCATAACTGGAAAACTTGCACGTGTATCCAAAAGATGTTTTGGAGAGCATATTTCTTGAACATGATAGGAAATATACTTAAAAACAAAGAAATGTAACTTACCGAAAAAGCAAATAGGTAAGAATAGTCATAATTAAGCCGCAAATAGATACCACACAGCCAATGTAAGAAATAATGGACAGCGCCTCCTGGTGGTCTGAATTAATTTCATTATTTGGGGTTGGATCCTAAAAAAAAACAACAATTGGAGTGTAATTTAAACTACGCCATCATGATCATTTTGTCGTTAAATGGATTTAGAAACTGAGTGGCTGAATATAACAACTACAAAATAATGAAATCATTAAAGCGTTCACAAACAAATACTGGAAACAAAACAAAATTTCTAAAAGTATCTGACATAATCGAATGATGCGATGAAAGTTATTTGCCATGAAATGAGGTGGTTATTGAGGTGGGAGTAGCCTAGTGGTTAAAGCATCAGACTGTGGATAAAAAAAACCCACGGTTTGCATCTCATTGTGAAGAGAAGGAATTGCGTTCCGCATTTTGGGACCAAGGTACGTTATAAGAGTAACGGTCAAAATCGACTATTTCATTAGAGTATCCCAAGAGTTGGTAGGAGGTGCTGTTGTGTAGGTGGATTCTCCTAGTCTATGAATTGAAAATTAGGGACAGCTAACATGCAAGTAGCCCTTTTGAATATCCGAAGCAAAACAAACCAAGCTTTGTGAAAAGAGTAGAATGACTCAAATGTTTGACTAGATCTTATAATTACAAAGCTTTGATCTTTAAGTTAGAAAGGCACACTTTTTGGTTTCATAAATTTGGTTAATTACATTGAAAGAACATATACTAGAAAAACTTTAATTTCTAGTGTGAGGTTCAATTAAGAGAATGATTTTACTATTCTTCTGATTTTGTATTTCAATAATTACAAGAAGACGTGTAGTTACAAGTAAATGGTTATATATATGAACCTGATAAAAATTTAACATAGATTCAATGATGTTGCAAAATCAGGAGCGTCGGACATTACCAAGTGATGAGCATGCCTGGACTGTGAGTCCAAAGGTCATGGTTCCTGTCCCCTTGCCACAAAAACATGCTCCTCACTTCGAGGCTATAAGCATGCTAAAAAAGTGATATTATTAGATCAGACAAGAGTAACTCAAGAGTTGACAGTGGGTGTTGTTGACTTCTGCCTTACCCCTAGTTCAAAATTAGGGACAGCTATACGCTGATAATCCTTGAGTAGCATTTCATAAAATTATCAAACACATAAGATTGATAGGCTCAATCAGTTAAAATATATAGGTTTATAAATAGAAGTGATAAGAGTTTTCTTACCAAGAGAATTGAGAAGGCTGTCATGTGATTGGAAGAACAGACTATCGTATTTCCGGTTCTATTGGTTACTAACCCATCTGTTGCCCACATTCGTTCTGGAAAGAAAGATGCTTTTATAATTGATATAAAGAACATGTTTTTGGTGTCTTTTTCCCAACAGAACTAATCAATACTTAAATAATATTGTTACGTATCTGCTTGTTTGTTAATTTCCCTTAGAAATTCTTTCCGAGAAACATCATCGATACAAGTCCTTTCTTATATAAAACTACTTTATTCTTTCTCGATACAACTTTGCAATACACAGAGGTTCCACAGTCATTTTAACTTAACTACTTTTATAAACACACGCTATAATTCACAGCGATTCACACACTTTACTTACGGTGCCTACTGTTCGCTTGACTCCGGCTTATATACTAAAAAAGAGGGCATCTAGCAAACGCTGGGACATTCGTCAGGTTGCCCGCTAAGTCACGATCCTTCTAGAAACTCCAGCGCGCATGCTCCTAGCGTCGCGTGACTTCCGCTGTCGTAACAATATATAACATTTTTGCTGATAAATTGTCCATATTGTCTAGTAAGCATGCTGCTTGAAATATTATATTTTTCTCATACTATCATATATATATATGTAGGCTTGAGGACAAGCCTGAAATTCACTTGCTTCAATATTACCACCAGTGCATGTGTGTATAGATGCAGATATATATGATGTATATGTGTGTGTGTGTGCATCCAATTTTCATTTATATATATATATATATATATTTAAATTCATTTTTTCCCCACTTGGTTCGTTAGAACAATGGCCACTTTACGAACTTCTAATCTTTAACCTCGAGCAGGGTGAAGGAGGATTGCTAATCTTCAAACATCCTTGGTGATTAATAGTTTTTCTCTAAACTATTAACTTTACACCAAAATAACTGTCATAGACATAGACAACCTGAAGTAAAGGTGGCAGGAGAAATGTCATATGTAAACATATTAAGTATTTTCCATCTCCCTGTATCAGTAATATAGAACTTTTCAAATTTTGTTATTTTGTGATGTTTTCACACCAGTTTGGTCAAGAATATGGTTAAATTCCTTTCACTTTAGCCATCCCTTGTTCTGTGCCATTCACCTAGAGTTGCACCTTTAGTCTTCTTGTGGGAAAGCTAGTTGTAAGGTCACTAATGGTACGTGAAGCTAGTTATCTTTTCTACTGGTGGTAAGGTGACCTATGGAGTTAACGACCTATCTTGTATTTCATTCGGGAATGGCCAGCTGAAGTTATCAGTTTAAGCCTAATATGAGAATTATTCAGTTTGTTAGAATATTTCAAGAGATTCAGTCTAGAATAATCTGGAGAGATACAGTTTCGAACTTGAAGTCACTGATTTAGTACTAAATCTAGTAAAGGTAACTGTCCTTTATGACCAGTTAAGCATACATTTCAACTGTGTTTAAAAAAAAGATTATTTATTATGACTTCAGTAGTGAAAGAACATAAAAATACTTCACATAAATGTTGTGTTGAATCTATTATTGAGTGGACATATCTTGTTGCTTTGAGTGGAATCATTCGTCCTTGAAAGTACCGCATTGCCACAAAACTTTGGTATTTTAGCCCCCACCCAAAAAAAAGAAACGTGAGACCTAGTCTGTTCTTTGATTTGCCACACTTCCCTGATTTTGGTTGATTTGGAAGAATTGCATCTCTCACCAATAACCTTAGTCAAATTCTTACACTCTAGTTCCTGTTAGTTACGAATAGATATTCTAATTTGGCTTACGTGATTGGTACAATCTTTCACGAGATCATGAACTTAGTGGAAAATGTATAATATATTGTTGCGTCAGCGAGTCACATGACCACCGTGACGCCACGTTTCTAGAACTATCCTGTACTTTGGCGAATGCTCTAGTAATTACTAGATATAGGGTAGGCTGGTATATAAAAGAGGGGAATGTAATGTGTGGGTAGACAATGAGTAATTGATCTGC
>NW_013668855.1:47722-51361 GCF_000517525.1 Limulus polyphemus
TGTGTCGCTTAAGTTTCGTCGCAACGAAGTTACGGAAAATCAATTAACAAACGGAGACGTAACAATATGAAACAATAGCCGTCTCAAGCTTGAGGGTGAATATAAAAATTCAAATAATATTCATGAACATAGGGGTGGGAGTTTAATTTTTTATATTACTACGATTTATGGTGCATGATCCAGTCTCAGCGTATGATCCAGTCTCAGTGTATGAACTAGTCTCAGTGTATGAACCAGTCTCAGTGTATGAACCAGTCTCAGTGTATGATCCAGTCTCAGCGTATGATCCAGTCTCAGCGTATGATCCAGTCTCAGTGTATGAACCAATCTCAGTGTATGATCCAGTCTCAGTGTATGAACCAGTCTCAGTGTATGAACCAGTCTCAGTGTATGAACCAGTCTCAGTGTATGAACCAGTCTCAGTGTATGATCCAGTCTCAGTGTATGATCCAGTCTCAGTGTATGATCCAGTCTCAGTGTATGATCCAGTCTCAGTGTATGAACCAGTCTCAGTGTATGATCCAGTCTCAGCGTAAGTGTTGTAATTAATCGTGTACACAACAAAAATTAATCAGAATTGTTGACACTGAATCCATTTAGTAAAGATGTTTTCCTTCTCATAACACGTTATGGTCTTGTCAAACAGGGGTTAAAGGAAGTGAAATGTTTCTTTGATGAAATTCATACAAAGTTACAGTAGGTGTACCTGTACTAGCCGTATATCATTTTCAAGCGATAGACAAGAGAGAAGGAAGCTAGTCAACGCCATCCAGCGTTAACTCTTGGGCTATACTGTTATAAAGTTGCTGTTATGTGTGGTACTTCTATTATTATAAAGTTCCTGCTACGTGCGGTAGTAATGTTGTTATAAAGTTCCTTCTACGTGTTGTAGTTATGTTGCTCTAAAAGTTGCTGTTATGTGTGGTAGTTATGTTGTTATAAAGTTCCTTCTACGTGTGGTAGTTGTATTGTTATAAAGTTCCTATTACATGTAGCAGTTGTATTGTTATAAAGTTCCTGTTACTTGTGGTAGTTATATTGTTATGAACTTCCTGCTACTTGTGATAGTTATATTGTTATGAACTTCCTGCTACTTGTGATAGTTGTATTGTTATGAACTTCCTTCTATGTGTGGTAGTCATATTGTTATAAACTTCCTAAGTGTGGTAGTTGCATTGTTATAAATTTTCTGCTACTTGTGGTAGTTGTATTGTTATAAACTTACTGCTACTTGTGATAGTTGTATTGTTATAAACTTCCTGTTATATGTGATAGTTGTGTTGTTATAAACTTCCTGCTACTTGTGATAGTTGTATTGTTATAAATTTTCTGCTACTTGTGATATTTGTATTGTTATAAACTTCCTGCTACTTGTGGTAGTTGTATTGTTATAAACTTCCTGCTACTTGTGATAGTTGTATTGTTATAAACTTCCTGCTACTTGTGATAGTTGTGTTGTTATAAATTTTCTGCTACTTGTGATAGTTGTATTGTTATAAATTTTCTGCTACTTGTGATAGTTGTGTTGTTATAAACTTCCTGCTACTTGTGATAGTTGTATTGTTATGAACTTCTTGCTACTTGTGGTAGTTGTATTGTTATAAACTTCCTGCTACTTGTGATAGTTGTATTGTTATAAATTTTCTGCTACTTGTGATAGTTGTGTTGTTATAAACTTCCTGCTACTTGTGATAGTTGTATTGTTATAAACTTCCTGCTACTTTTGGTAGTTATATTGTTATAAACTTCCTGCTACTTGTGATAGTTGTATTGTTATAAACTTCCTGCTACTTGTGATAGTTGTGTTGTTATAAACTTCCTGCTACTTGTGATAGTTGTATTGTTATAAACTTCCTGCTACTTGTGATAGTTGTGTTGTTATAAACTTCCTGCTACTTGTGATAGTTGTATTGTTATAAACTTCCTGCTGTGTGTGGTAGTCATATTGTTATAAGCTTCCTTCTATGTGTGGTAGTTGTATTGTTATAAAATTGTTGTTATAGGTGTTAGTGTATTGTTATGCATTTCCTGCTATGTGTTGCAGTTGTATTGTTATAAGGTTCCTCTTATATGCGTTAGTTGTATTGTTATGAACTTCCTACTATGTGTGATAGCTGTATTGCTCTAAACTTCCTGCTATATGTTGTGTGGTAGTTGTATTGTTACAAAGCTCTTGCTATGTGTGGTAGTTGTACTGCTCTAACGTTCCTGCTACATATTGTGTGGTTTATGATCTTGCTCAGTGAATGTTTCCATGTGTTTATGGACTCGTCTGAAAGCAAGAATCTGGCACTTGTATTTAAATTTTGTTAGAGAACAAGTTTGTGTAATACCCACATAAGCAATATTAATTTTGAATATTTCATATCCTTCTGTGATTTAAGATAAGAACACCATGAGCTGTTTGAGGAAATATGATACGTACACCCGTACTTGAATAATTACCTTCTTGTTTCCAGTACACACATTGCATTCGCCTCTCTTCAGGAGCTGACATGATGTACACGAGTGGCTTTGTGAGGTTAATCAGCTTCAAATCATTGATGCTTGTTTGAAGAACCTTTTGATCTAGAGCAAAGAGAAGCAATCATGTGTTTAGATGTTCAAAATAACATGAATGTTTGTTGTTAGTCGTTATGAATAAAAACTCTCTACAACTCATCCTGTACCCGGTACTTCAAGAAGAACAGTGATTTAATAAGGCGCTCAAGTACCAGGTACAGGATGAGTTGTAGAGAGCTTTTTATTAACAACAGTTAGGACATCAAAAGGAAGACCTTATTAAATCACTGTTCTGAGCGTTTTGATGTCCTAACTGTTGTTAATAAAAAACTCTCTACAACTCATCCTGTACCTGGTACTTCAAGACCTTATTAAATCACTGTCCTGAGTGCTTTGATGTCCTAACTGTTGTTAATAAAAAGCTCTCTACAACTCATCCTGTACCTGGTACTTCAAGACCTTATTAAATCACTGTCCTGAGTGCTTTGATGTCCTAACTGTTGTTAATAAAAAGCTCTCTACAACTCATCCTGTACCTGGTACTTCAAGACCTTATTAAATCACTTTCCTGAGTGTTTTGATGTCCAAACTGTTAATAAAAAATTCTCTACAACTCATCCTGTACCCGGTACTTCAAGACCTTATTAAATCACTGTTCTAAGCATTTTGATGTCCTAACTGTTGTTAATAAAAAGCTCTCTACAACTCATCCTGTACCTGGTACTTCAAGACCTTATTAAATTATGTTCTGAGCGTTTTGATGTCCTAACTGTTGTTAATAAAAAAACTCTCTACAACTCATCCTGTGCCTGGTACTTCAATACCTTATTAAATCACTGTCCTGAGTGCTTTGATGTCCTAACTGTTGTTAATAAAAAGCTCTCTACAACTCATCCTGTACCTGGTACTTCAAGACCTTATTAAATCACTTTCCTGAGTGTTTTGATGTCCAAACTGTTAATAAAAACTCTCTACAACTCATCCTGTACCTGGTACTTCAAGACCTTATTAAATCACTGTTCTAAGAGAAGTACCAGGTACAGGATGAGTTGTAGAGAGCTTTTTATTAACAACAGTTAGGACATCAAAATCTTGAGAACAGTGATTTAATAAGGCAGTGTTTTGATGTCCAAACTG
>NW_013668855.1:52197-66594 GCF_000517525.1 Limulus polyphemus
TTTGATGTCCAAACTGTTGTTAATAAAAAAAACTCTCTACAACTCATCCTGTACCTGGTACTTGAATACCTTATTAAATCACTGTCCTGAGTGTTTTGATGTCCAAACTGTTAATAAAAAAAGCTCTAAGAAAAACTAAAACGTAAAAACCACACAAGTTGATGATTTACTGTTACGCTTGTAACAATAACTAAAACGTATAAACTACACCAGTTGATGCTTTACTGTTACACTACTAACGATAACTAAAACGTATAAACCACACAAGTTGATGATTTACTGTTACGCTTGTAACGATAACTAAAACGTATAAACCACACCAGTTGATGCTTTACTGTTACACTACTAACGATAACTAAAACGTATAAACCACACCAGTTTATGCTTTACTGTTACACTACTAACGATAACTAAAACGTATAAACCACACCAGTTGATGCTTTGCTGTTACATTAGTAATCATAACTAAAACGTATAAATCACACCTGTTGATGCTTACATGACTGTTTAGGTTTTGGTTTTCTGCTTCGGAAGAACTTGTCGTTCTTGTAAGCCACAAACTTGATCCTCACTTCTCCAATTACGTCCGCTTCAATTGTTTTAACAGCTTCAATAGGAACGAAGATTAACGATTCCTACGAGAGGAAGAGTTTTCTTTTAATCATTCAAAACTGGTTAAAACTTCCAATAATTTCATCTTCAGATTAGTGCGTACATAGACCACAATATGGATTATCCCAAGAAAATAATCCACTGGGACAATGGAATAAAATGTATAATGTGTAAAATTATAGGTATGGAAATATTAAACAATTTTAGAACTAAGTTATAGGCTTATAATGCTAGAAGTCGGTGTTCGATTCTTAATATGGCGAGAGCGCAGATTCTCTACTCTCCAGCTTTGTACTTAACAACAGCAAATATTTAGGCTTAATATTAGTGAAATTGCATATTTTTTCCACATTGCTCTTAACTTGGCCATTCCGTATTTTAAGGGACATGGCAAGGCCTGGTGGTTAGGACACTCGACTCGAAACCTGTGAGTTGCGAGTTCGAACACCATCACCGAACATGGTTGCCCTTTCAGCCGTGAGGAATATAATGTGACGATCAATCCCGTTTTTCCTTGTTAAATAGTAGCCCAAGAGATGGCGGTGGGTTGTGTTGACTAGTTGCTTTCTCTGTAGTCTGTCGCATCTAACTTAGGGGGCGGCTAGCGCAGGTAGCCCTCGAGTAGTATTGCATGATATTCATCAAACAAATCGGACTTCAAAATAACATTTCTGATTTATCCTTCGTCTCTCACAAATCACTACCTACGAGGCCTTTCTTTTAATACCATAACTCGTGAGCTAGGCTGGACAAAGAGAAACAAGTGTTTTTTTCTGAAACATACAATATTGGTTTCCAATTCTTCTAAACAAAATTGCCTTTAAACCATAACTTTGAAAATAAACATATAAATAAATGATTAATAATGTTTATTGTGACTGGAGTTTTAACAATCTTCTGGTCAGTGATTTAACTGGATATTTGGTAAGCTCATATCTGACTAAAACAAAGTGTGAGGTTGTCTTTTAACCCTCTATGTACCATGTCAGTTTTCACCCTAATTATTCCACCTCCTATTGTACTCCAGTCTAAGATAGTGTTGTGTTGAACTAACTATATATTTAGACACCTGACAACAAAGAGCCACTTAATACTTGAAAAACAACACACTTTATTACAGGAGATGTGGAATCGAAGCTGTTGCTTGCCATATTACAGAAGATGTGGAATTGAAACTGTTGCTTGCCATATTACAGAAGATGTGGAATTGAAACTGTTGCTTGCCATATTACAGAAGATGTGGAATTGAAACTGTTGCTTGCCATATTACAGAAGTTGTGGAGTCGGAGCTGTAGCTTGGCCATCTGTTCACTTGTGTCTGTCTCCGCAGTGATGTTTCATCTTCACATTCTTACTCAAATGAAGCGTTCCTTTCTTCCTCTGACTTGTTCTTCAATTTGATCAGCATCATTTTCATATTCTGATCCCTACTTTTTTTCCATGTCGGTTATTTTATCTTCTCCAAACCCTTAGATAATGGCTCTACACGACATTCTTGTATCCCCAATTTCAGCGAGATGTCTAACAGAATCACAATTAATAGAATCTGCACTTGACTACATAGTAAACAATGACAAGTGAGGCTGCTCATTGGCTTAAAAACCATCTTTAAAACTGCTTCTAGAATGTTTTAGACAATTTCCAGAAAATTCTCTGGGTGGGGCTTTATAACTTGCTCCAACATTTCATGGGCAAAGTTACATCATAGATGTAAAACAAGAAGAGTTATAAACTCACCTCAGGAGTATCAGTACAAAAAGCAATCAAGACACGTGGGATTGAAACGGTACTCAGTTTTAGTTACTAAAGTTTCTATTACTGAATCACAGCCACTGTGTCTCAATCAGTGCTAACTGATATAGATTTTAAGTTGAGTCAGGTGAAAATACAGCTCAGATGGTATAACTAGGGTTAAGTTCAGTCAAAACCAAGAGAAAAGTACTTAAACAAAAGACTTAACTTACAAATAAAATTCTTATAAGTTTAAGTTTACTAACCCCAGTTATTTACCTACATCTATCTCCCCCTCTCCCACTGTCTCAGCTGTAAGCGTGAGGATTTATAACTATATAAATTGCGGGTTAAATCCCTACAATGGAACAGCGTATCTAGCCCATTAGGCTTAACAACAAAAACAATTATTCACCTGTTTCTTTTTTTCGTTATAGTTGGTCTTTTCTGAGAAATTTCGGGATTCAGAGCCATTGGATAGTGTTGTTGAAAACTTCAAAACATTCCTCGCGCTCGTGGAGAGTCCTGGTGCCCAGGATAAGGCCTTCAGCGCAATATTGTCCGTTTCGAGTGAAATACTCTTTCCTTCTTCAAGCTTCACCTCGGATGTGTATTTGTCTACTACGTTACGTAACCTAGAAAGTTTATGGAGAAAAATTATGGCACTACAAGGAAAGGATAAATAACTCCATAGTCACCCAATATGGCACTACAAAGGTTAAATAACTCTAAAGTCACCAATATGCCACTACAAAGAAAGGTTAAATAACTCCATAGTCACCCAATATGGCACTACAAGGAAAGGTTAAATAACTCTAAAGGCACCAATATGGCACTACAAAGAAAGGTTAAATAACTCTAAAGTCACCAATATGGCACTACAAGGAAAGGTTAAATAACTCTAAAGTCACCAATATGGCACTACAAGGAAATGTTAAATAACTCTAAAGTCACCAATATGGCACTACAAGGAAAGGTTAAATAATTGAAACAAAAGTACTTCGCACCACCGATTATAAAATTAAAAACAGCTAAATCGAGGTTTATAAAAAACATAAAATATTACGAAGTTTCACCAAGTTAACATAAAAAACAAAGTACTACGACATTTCACCAAGTTATAACGTGAAATATTATCATGAATGTTATCATGCTCTTTAAAAATAGGTGTTTTATTTTTTTACTTCGTGAGTCACAAACGTAGCCAAAAGTTCAATCGTACATAAACTTTATGTTTAAAACAACCAACAAAGTTTTACATGATTCGAAATAGTTTCTTGCACTTGTAAGGTTGGGCGTGGCTTATTGGTTAGCGTGCCTAGCTGCGGTTCGAACCTGCGATAATCCGCTGAACAAGCCAATCCAATTTTCTAGGCGCTAGATGCTGCTGACTGTATGCTCTTTCTATGGGCAACAGTTCCAAATGAAAGACGAATGTGAGTGAACTTTGGGGTCTTAGATCTGTGGCTATTTAACCCATTTGTCACATAGGTGTTTCTCAAGTTAAAAATGCCAAACCCGTTGAAGAAGGGCTAAATTTTATCACAAAAAAAAATCATTTTGCTTTTTTTAATCACCATTCATTACACTCTCTGCTGGAGATTTTGAATAGTCGTAATGTGATCAACCCCGGATCAAAGAGTAATGGGCCTCAAAGCCATTACTAACAGGAAAATCTCGAGATCCCCAGTGTCCCTGTCTTTTACCAGTGATTATAACCTAGGGACAGGGACACTGGAAATCTCGAGACTTTTCTATTAGTGATTATTACCCGGGAAGTCTCGAGATTTCCAGTATTCCTGTCTTCTATCAGCGATTATTACCTGAGAAGTCTCGAGATCCCCAGTGTCCCTGTCTTCTATCTAACAAAGCCACAGCCGTAGTGACAAAAAACTATACCTAGTATAATTTAAGCAAAATTTCCATTTTCTTAACTAACAACTTTAGAAAGATGTTTTTAAAAATTAACCTGTTAGAAGTGGTCCCGTTATCGTCTGCTTCAGTTAGAATGCTTTCGTTTAAAGCTAAAATGTTGCTGACGACGGACAACATATTCTGTGCGATCTGAAAAACAACAAACATATGTCAACTTGGTAACTAAAAAAAATAAATAACAACACCAATATAAAACAAAACAACATCATGATCTTTTGTTTTAGCCTAACAGGTAGTGAATTGGAACTTCTTAATTAACGTAAATATTTTAAAAAATATTAGTAAATTAGTAACGTCAGTGCTTCAAATCATATATATAAATATTGGTTCACTGTGGTGAGTAAAAGACCAGTTAAAATACCACATATATAACATACACTCCACCATTACAACAAATCAAATATTGTTTTTCAAAGTTACTGGTGAGGGCTCGAGCTCCCTGAAACCAGTATAACTCAGCGACAAGTGGTGAGTTAAATGATAATATTCTTCGTATTTATTTTTAATATAAAAATATATTGTTACGACAGCGGAAGTCACGTGACTCTGGTAACACGTGATGAATTTCTCGAATGATCATGAATGATCGAAGAGGCCCGACTGCATTCGAGACGCCCCCTTTGTTAGTATATAAGCCTGGCAGAGAAGCCAGCGATAGATAGATAATTAAGGAAGCGAACAGTAGTGACGGTAAGTAAAGTGTGTGAATCATTGTGATTTATAGCGTGTATTATAAAAGTAGTTAAGTTTAAAGTGACGAAAAACGTACTGATTGTGAAAGTACTGTTTGTATCGAGGAAGAATAAACTGGTTTAACCAAGAAAGGAATTGTATCGCTTAAGTTCCTCGGAAAGAATTTATACCGGAAATTATCAAACAAGCAGATAGGCAACAATATTTAGACATAGATATTTAGATATAGACATGAACTGGTAAAGCTTGTTTTTTTCCCCCTTCAGATAATACTATTAGGTAAAATATACTCCAGATTTCCGTAAATACTTGAGTTTGTGAACACAGAATGACTTGTTGAGCATAAAGTCACGGTGTTATGTTTTTTCTTCAATATTCAAATAATAATTTCAAATTGAAAGGTTGTCCTCACTTTTGATGAGAGTTTTCAGTTTTAATTACGAAAACAATGAATAATTTCGTTGTCCAATCATAGATTGGCTGAGCGTTGTCTCGTGGTTGTTACCAGAAGATCCTAGGTTCGAGCCGTGATATGCCGCTGAACATGATATGCACCTTCAGGTGTGGTAGCGTGCGTTATAAAAGAGACATTCAGTCATGATATTCGGTTAAGGGTAGTCGTGTAGGTGGTGGGTGGTTCTTACTAGTCCTCCTTTGTCGTTAGCAGTTCTAAATTAGAGACGTCTCAGACTTGGTCATTTAGCACACGTATTTTACTTGTGAATGTCTTACCTGGTTTAGGGACTTCCAAAGATAAACTCAAACTATACTACGTTTATTACCTACTAAGAAAGCAGTCTTAAGGTAACTTAAGAAGCCTTTATATTCTGAGAACATTAAAGAGGCAGAAGCAAACTTACGTACAAACAAGTTAGTACATCGTATTTTCTACGTACATTGGTTGATATACGTTGGTATATCATCTTTTCTACCTTCTAGCGGTTGACACGCCATATCTTTACCCGTAAGTGATTGATACGTCATATTTTCACGTGTTTGCATATATTACGAGAGAAAAAATAGAACAACAAAAACCGCGTAGATGCAAACCTGAAAGTAAACATTTGATTTACAAGTTACAAACATCCATGTTAACATGCTATTGTGAATTTCTTACTTCATATCCTGCTTGTACTATATTTATGTTACAAAAATACTTCCATAAAACAGGATCGAAATTTTCAAAGGGAATACTTTGAGTTTTTTATAATCTTTAAGAGTTCTTGCATTTTTAAATGAATTTCAAAGGGGATACATTGAGTTCCTTTAACAATATTTAAAGGATTGTGAGCTTGTCGATGAATATCAAAGGGGGATACATTGAGTTCCTTTAACAATATTTAAAGGATTGTGATCTTGTCGATGAATATCAAAGGGGATACATTGAGTTTCTTTAACAATATTTAAAGGATTGTGAGCTTGTCGATGAATATCAAAGGGGATACATTGAGTTCATTTAACAATCTTTAAGGGATTGTGAGCTTGTCGATGAATATCAAAGGGGATACATTGAGTTCCTTTAACAATATTTAAAGGATTGTGAGCTTGTCGATGAATATCAAAGGGATACATTGAGTTCCTTTAACAATATTTAAAGGATTGTGAGCTTGTCGATGAATATCAAAGTGGATACATTGAGTTCCTTTAACAATATTTAAAGGATTGTGAGCTTGTCGATGAATTTCAAAGGGGATACACTGAGTTCTTTGAACAATCTTTAAGGGATTGTGGACTTGTCGATGAATTTCAAAGGGGATACACTGTGTTCCTTGAACAATATTTAAGTTCATACATTAGGTATACAGAAACGTACCTTCTTATCATCTAAAGCAAAGTTTAAAATGTTCTCGATCTGAGTAGTTGCTTCTTGAAGTTTCTGCGGGCTGATGTTAGCTGGATCGTCTGTGAGGAACATCAACTCCTCTGTAATTTTTTCTGCATGCTGAAAACTCTGAAAAATAGGCTGAATGAAGTTAAAACTGTATGAAATATAAGCTGGTGATTAATACCCTTTAAAGAAAGGTGGACAGATGTTTAAAAGTATGAAAAGTAGACAGAGTGGTGTTTAAAATGTATAAAAAGCAAAGAGGTACTTAATACCTTAGAAATAAAGAAAGATGCGTTCTCAAACCTGAACAATAGGCAGAACTTTGAAAAATAGACAGAGTTAAACTGTATAAAAAAGGCAAATAGATGCCTAAAATTCTTAAAAATAGACAGACAGAGCTTAAACCTCAAATGTCGAGGAGCCTGGAGATAGATTATCGCTGTTTTGAACTAAGAAAAGAGAGAATTATGTTGAAAAGGTGAATAACCTTTAAGAATTCTTACTAATAAGCTGTGAAGCTATTTGTGAAAAACATAGTTGATTAGTCCTATCTAATTTAAGTTAGTGAATTCACAATTTATTGTACTTACCTTCCAAGATTCGGTAAAAACAGTAATTAAGACTTTTAATGGCATGATACAGCTTCATTCATTTTTAATATATATACATATTTTTCATAATTTAAGAATCGGAGTGCTAAGCCTTCCTCAGAGGTTATATTGAAAAGTTTGGATATGGCTTCCTAAATGAGAACTTAAAAAATTATTTGACATCCATTTTTACACCCTAATTTGTTACTTCAGAGCGACTAACGTTTTGATACTTGTGTTTCTAAGTACTTAACAAAATACACTTAATTTAACAACATTAACAGTTATGGTTGGAATGCCTTTTACACACTGGCGAAGCATGCTTATAGTTATACTTGTCATAAGACATTAGTATTAGGCCTGTTATATTATTAAACACTACATACTTTATTTAATCCATTAGGGATTTCTAAGAATTAGAAGAGTGTTTCAAATAGCTTATATAAATGGTGTTCCGACCACTGTTTTTTTTTTTTCATCTCAGCCGCCTTGAAGAGCTTTGAATTGAGCGAAACGTATCGTCGGTAAGGGATATGACAAATATGGTGTGTTTGGAAAACTGCTAACTCTTGGAAATCCCCAAAGGGCTCTATTAAGAATATAGTGTTTAAAATGTATTAGGTCTAATACTAATGTCTTATGATAAGTAAAATTAGATTCAAGAATGTTTTATATTATTTTTGATATAGACTGAACTTTTTAAACACATGTATCGATCGATGTTCGATTAACTGATGACATTGTTCCTCGGTATTTTCAATCGGATTATCAAACTTTTAAAATATCGGATAGCTCCTGATGGAGCTGTAATGGCGAAATATTGAGTCAGTAAAGATGTAAGTCGTTATTTTGTTTATTTTGATGTTGTTTCTGACAACAATTGATCTTCCTATATTAACCATCCGCCTCTTCATTAGGACTAACTAACAACTGATCCGTTGAATATTGTTACAACACTTGGTCCGTTTGACATTTCTATCAGTTAACAGTTCCACATTACTAGTATAACCTAGTTATACTGAAATATTCCCAACAACATCAGCTCAACAATCATAAAGTTAACCCTAATGTTAAAAATGGGCAAATACACCAGTAAACCAAACCTAATAGAGTTTGATCTAAACAATCACAATTACCATTAATAACTTCGTGGTTAAAAACAACTGTAATAATATGATATACAAACCTCGTCCCTGCAGTTTTTAACCTGCGTAGGCCCCCATTCAACCAAGCCGCTGGTCAAAAAGTGACAAAACCTCTGAACGTACCCCTCTGATTCTGGGTGCAATACACCGTAGGGGCATTCCGTAACAGCTAACTTCCCGTGATCTGTTGCATTCCAGTACACAACTCCTTTGCCTGTTTCTTCTGATGAGGCAGGACACTGTGCTGAATTCAAAGATACCACCCCACAGGAATATTCATAATATTCGAAAAATACACACACACACATATCTCTAAAATTTTCAGTGAAGAAAGAACTGTTTGTTTAACATTGTTTCGTGGTAAACCTAATATGTGATATTAGTAGTATTGTTTAACATTGTTTCGTGGTAAGCTTAATATATAATATTAGTAGTACTGTTTAACATTGTTTCATGGTAAGCCTAATATGTAATATTAGTAGTATTGTTTAACATTGTTTCATGGTAAACCTAATATGTGATAATAGTAGTATTGTTTAACACTGTTTCGTGGTAAGCTTAATATATAATATTAGTAATACTGTTTAACATTGTTTTATGGTAAGCATAATATATAGTATTAATAGCTTGGTGACTAATTTTTTTGGATATTTCTAAACAGCATACAATATATAAATTAAACAAAACTCGGAAAATTCTATTTGCAATTTCCCATCATGTTTGAAATAGCCTTACAGTTGCTTGGAATCATTGTTAAGCAATTTTGAGATTAATAAAGTTAAACTCGTATTTTAAAATTTTTCTCTACTTAATTTTTAATGACAGCAGAAAAAGTCTTAAAAGGTTTCATTCCGTCGGGTTGGTCATGTAGTTTGACCAGTTCATTCCGTCAAGTTAGTCATGCCGTTTCACCAATTCAGTAAGATTATAATTCATCAAAAATTCCTACTACCTCATCTGGCTGGTTTATCAAATTACAATAAATGACCGTTATAAGCATGTAATGTACTTCCTACCTGGTACCTCGCACATGTCGCCATGGTAACCTAGAGTACAATAACAAGTAAACCTGTTGACCCCATCTTCACACCTTGATCCATGGAGACAGGGATTAGAGTCACACTCGTTTACGTCAACTTCACAGTGTTCGCCTTGGATACAAAGAAGTTCATCATCACCCACGTGATACTCAAGTTTAACTCACAGCCAAATACAACAAAGTTTTTACACTGTGCATTTTTAAAGGAAGAAATAAATGTGTGTTGCCACCGTTTCGGCAAAATGATCTTCATCGCCAACCATTGACTAGAAATGAATAATTTGTGAAAGATCTTAAATTTTCGATAATGATCTGCTTGATTGTTAACAGTAGAATTAATACCATAAATTTAGGTAGGCTTAAGTTCATGACTAAAAATTTGAATTCAAACCAGAAATTTAGGGTTAAGTTCATGGCTAAACATTTATATTCAAGACAAGAATATAAGGTTAAGTTCGTAGCTAAACATGTATATTCAAAACAGAAAGTTAGGGTTAAATTCGTGGCTAAACATTTATATCCAAACTAGAAATTTAGGGTTAAGTTCACGGCTAAACATTTACATTCAAAACAGAAATTTAGGGTTAAGTTCGTGGCTAAATATTTATATTTAATATGGATATTTAAGGCGAATTTCATGGCTAAACATTTATATTGAACCAATTACACTGTAAGACTACGTTCCTTAATAGTTGTTTCATCTTCCAAAGATGATTTTAACATTGGAATTACCAAAGAGGTCTATATGACATTGACTTTTTGACCACTTTTTCGTTCTTTTTTTTTTCAAACTATTTACATACCAATTTACTTATCAGCTCAGGACTTAATAGCATAATATTCACACACACACATACACAAACATAAATAAATGAAAATACCACCACTGTTGTAGTTCATCCCACTAATAATATATTTTAAATAGATAAAATAAGTGACATCACCCAATTATTATTATTTTATTTTTTTTTGGTGAATTCTTTACAGTAAAGATTGTAACAAGCAAAAACATAAACTTACTCAATATGATGCTATATGTATACCCCACTGGCAATAAATGATATAATAGGAGTATTTAACTTGAGAGTTGAACCAGTGTTTTAAAATATGTAACCTCTGGTCTACAGTGTCTATTAGATAACTTAAAACTTCAGATTTCTGCTTACTTTCAAGTCAGCCGCTAATTGATGTAAACCTAGAACTGTTACTAAACATACACCTACCTCCGTAACCAAGGCTACATTGACATGTAAACTGATTAGAAGTGTTGTGACACGTGCCTCCGTTGTGACAAGGGCTGGAGAAGCAAGCATTAAAATCGTGGCAAGTCCTGCCGTAGAACCCTGGGGCACAAGCACAAGTGAAAGTGTGGCTAGCAGAACTCTGACAAGATGCGCCATTTTCACACGGGGAAGGTCGTAAAGCGCAAGGGTTGAATACAGTACAGTTCTGGCCAGAAAAACCGATGGGGCATTCACAGGTGTAACTCTTGTTAGAAGTAGGCCTGCAGATCCCAAAGTTCTCGCAGGGGTTCCAGGAACAAAGGTCAAACTGATCACAATAGTCGCCATAGTAACCGATAGTACATTCACATCTGTACCCAGGGGCTTCATTGATCACGTAGCAGTCCCCGTTTTGACATATGTTCAACAGGCAGTCTGCAGTTTAAACGATATTGGTTTTAATGCTCCAACATAGAATATAGAAAATACTTACAAACAATAATACTATTTTAAAGACAATTATTATGGTGTGAACGCCATTTTTTCGAGCTGAAAAAACATGATTATACTTGTCATAAAACATTCACATTAAGCCTATTATAAATTTAACACTTAATTCTTTATCTAGTTTTTAGGGGTTTTTAAGAATTAGAAGAGTGTATAATAATAGTATTCCAACTACACTAATGTCGTCTTATCCATTGCTGATGACGCATTTCGCTCAATCCAGAGCTCATTAGGCCAACTGGGAAACAACACACATAGCAGTGATCGGAACATTTGTTACGACAAAATTCTTTATGTTGTGAATGCCTTTTCTAAGCTGGCGAAGCATGATTATAATTAACTATAATGTATAATGAAGAGGAAATTGATAATTGGTTTTTTGATACTCCAGCTATTCATTCGTCTGTGAACTTATAATGACTAATTATATGATTTAACTTTATAAAAAGAGTGTAAAATAACCTATTATATCGCTGGATGTATACGACGTTTATTAAATAATTGAGTTTTCATGTAGATTTTATTGAAACTGTTTATAGTTTTTCCACTCTCGCTTTCATTGGCAATACAGCATATATTTCATTTTAACAACTACGGTACTAATCTTTACGCCCTTCTTTAACCACCTTACTGATCTTTATGGCCTTAAATAATATTACTGATCTACTCACCCGTCTTAAACAATGTAATTCATTCTTCTTCAACAGTGAATCATTAGTGATATTTTCATATGTCCCTTTTAAACAATATTACTGATCTACTCGCCCGTCTTAAACGATGTAATTCATTCTTCTTCAACAGTGAATCATTAGTGATATTTTCATATGTCCCTTTTAAACAATATTACTGATCTATTCACCCGTCTTAAACAATGTAATTCGTTCTTCTTCAACAGTGAATCATTAGTGATATTTTCATATGTCCCTTTTAAACAATATTACTGATCTTCTCACCCTCTTGAAACAATGTTATTTACTTTATACTTTTCTTTAGCAATAGATAATTACTGATCTTCTCACCCTCTTGAAACAATGTTATTTACTTTATACTTTTCTTTAGCAATAGATAATTACTGATCTTCTCACCCTCTTGAAACAATGTTATTTACTTTATACTTTTCTTTAGCAATAGATAATTACTGATTTTCTCACCCTTCTTAAACAATGTTATTTACGTTACACTTTTCTTTAGCAATAGATAATTACTGATTTTCTCACCCTTCGTTATTCACTTTAAACTTTTCGTTAATATCAGATGATAATTGATCTTTTCATATGACCTTCTTAAACAATTACTGATCTTTTCACAATTTTTCAGCAATACTAACGTTCTTTTCACCCTTTTAAGATCGTCATTAATACAGCTAAGTCATTCCATAATTAAACAAACATTACGCATTGTTGTACAGAGTTTTGGATACATTATATTAAAATGATTTAGGAGCTTCTCTACATCGTTACAGTCCATGTCGCCACGTAAGGTCGTGTTCTATTTCACGATCGTGCATCTTGACATTAGTCCTGCAGGGTAGCTTCCATTGTAAAAGGTTTTATTGTATGGTTATCCTCTCTAAAGCACACCACTCCTCCCGGCAGGCTTTCCATGACAGTAGTTTCAAGCGCCCTCTTCAACTTTCAAATTTCACAGAAATCCGTAGGTGTTGCATCCGGCTACTTGATCGGTATATCTTCGTATAACATAAGTACCCATTTCATTCTCCAGTTGCTTAAGGTATATGACAGTTGAATAGGATGTATAGCTGGAAGTCTTATATTCGTTAACCTATACCCCATTGTCCTCGTTTGTTGATGAAGATGCTTTTGCCTGAGCAACTTTCGCTACTGACAGTTATGTTCAAATATTCTCATGTGTTACAAGACTCCGCACTTTGCTTACCACGGCTGAGATATGACTTGTTGCAGGTCTTTTTTAGGATGATCCTGGTTTCCCAACTTGATCCATATTTTTTGTTTTCCTGCCATTAAATACAAGAGATATTCCCGCCTTGGAAATTCTCAATCCTCGATCTGCTTTGTTTGTGTTTGTAGTTAAGCACAAAGGTACACAATGGGCTATCTATACTCTTCCCACCACAGGTATCAAAACCCGGTTTCTAGCGTTGTAAGTCTGCAGACATGCTGCTGTGCTACTGGGGGCGCCCTAATCTGCACACATCTTTATTATTTTAATGTATGAATATTTTTCGTTGGAAAGGGCTGTTGCATACCCTTCCCAAAAACATTCAATTTTCACTAGCATCACACTTCCTACAAAATGCCAAACAATATCAAAACGTAGTTCTGAAACATACTATACTACCTCAACTTTAATATCGGCCGTGATTGTCACATGACTTCAGGATTTCATATTCAAAATCGTTTTAATATAATGTATTAAACCCTCTGTAGGCTATACTTTTAACTTAAGACGTTTCATGGGTTTATATTGTTGTTTGGCCCTAGGGAGGTCTGATGTAATTTACTGGAAGTCAATTAATCACTGAAACGTTCTTGAATGTTTGTGAAGAGATTTGAGATTAAAAAATGAATTGCGCTAAAATAAGTTGACTCACGATTTTTGAGTTTGTCAGTAAGTTACATTGAGTTTAAAGTATTGAGATATTATTTGATGGATTTTGATAGCCGATTAGCTCAGATTTGGATTTTTTTTCTCGACAAAGTCATAAAATGTGTGTTGTACATTCTGTAGAAAGCGAAAAACCAGCGATTAATCTAAATTTTTACATTAGCATCTACTATGAATTTAGGCCTATCAGTTAACATTAGTTAAGCTAAAGTATAGAACGGAGAAATAAAACACTTCCGTAACCATTATGTCGATTGGACTTTGTATCCTGCTTTTTACTGAGTAATTAAAATAAAACCTCCGCATAATAAAAACTATTACTAAAGTAGATATATATGTACTTTAGTAATAGTACTGTTACGTCTCCGTTTGTTAATTGATTTTTCCGTAACTTCGTTCCGATGAAACTTTAGCGACACAAGTCCTTACTTAATAAAACTGGTTTATTCTTTCCGAATATAACTTTACGATACACTTAATTTCAATATTCGCGCTAAAACAAACACTG
>NW_013668855.1:66868-69471 GCF_000517525.1 Limulus polyphemus
CAACAGTACATATATATGTGTGTATTAGGGAATGCTAAATTGTTATTATTTTTTACTGTTTTTCTTCTTCTTCATTGAGACACTTACAGTCATATCTCGTTGCAAATCGATGTAAGTTGCTCTTAAGCCCAGTTTCATTCACATTCCACCCATAAACCCTAAATTCATAGTCTGTCCATGGTGCCAAGCCCTCTAACTTGCTGCATGTGGACGTTGCATTAGAAGTTATGTTGACGATGGCACTACTGCTGTTTCCGTCAATAACTTTACTGTATTTAATAACATAACCAGCCACATGACCAAATCCCGGACTACTCCAACAAACAAACACAGATGAGTCTGTAGCGTTCGTCGTGTAGACGTCTAGAGGCTCTGAAAATAACAATTAACAAATCACCTTGTAACCAAATAACTGTAGACTTCAGTAAATGAGAGTGGCGAGAGTTAGGCCTAGCATCTGACTCATGAAAACCACGAAAGTTGTTCGTATTTTACATGTAACTCAACAGTAGACGATAGTAGCGAGAGTTAGGCCTAGCAGCCTTAAAAACTACAAATACTGTTTGTAATTTACTTGTAATTCAACAGTGAATGAGTGACGAGACTTAGGCTTAACATCCGGCTTATGAAAATCACGAAAGTTGTTTATATTTTACATGTAACTTAACAGTAGATAAGAGTAGAGAGTGTTAGACCTAGCAACCTTGAAATCCTAAAATGTTTGTGTTTTACATTTATCTCAACAGCAGACA
Source organism: Limulus polyphemus (assembly GCF_000517525.1). Taxonomy (NCBI): domain Eukaryota; kingdom Metazoa; phylum Arthropoda; class Merostomata; order Xiphosura; family Limulidae; genus Limulus; species Limulus polyphemus. The sequence continues at coordinate 67,621 of NW_013668855.1, forward strand.
AGAGTGGCGAAAGTTAAGCCTAACATCCTTGAAAATCACGAAATAGTGTTTATATTTTGTTTCAACAATTTAGTTTAGTAATCGAGAGAAGAAAAAGGCTTTATCTAACTTTTCGTTCATTTCAGACAGAGTGGTCTGATCAATGTGTAAGCTTCTTTTTCTTTCAGCAGAAATAAAATATCATGTACTCCTTGACAAAAAAAAAAAAAAGTTATTTAATCCTCAAACTAACATAAATCATTTCAAAAGGGGGTCAACGTTAATCAGCTGAAATTAAATTTCAGTAACACAAGCCTAACGTGTTTGGTAAATGTCAGTTTGCTATCGTACCTTTGATGATGGCATTGTCTAAACTTGTTAGTTCTTTCTTAATAAATTTTAATTCATGCAGTTTAACCTTGCCCCTTCCCCCTTTCTTTCTTATTTTATATGGACTGTGAGTGTTTTGTAAAGTATAGTGGCGAAAAACGCATTAATAAATTCCGATTTCTGAATGTGTAAAAGTTCTACAAATCTGATTATGACATCGATTCTAAAAAAGCGAAGAAACTAACCTTCCTAGCACTTTGTAGTGTTGCAGAAAAGTTACATTTCAAATATGTAAAATATAAAACTAAAAAGAACCGTGTTTTACTGCCAGGTTTACATAATAATTTTAATATATGAAATTGACTTTCAAACATAATATATAACAGAAAATTAAACTACCCGTGAGAACGACTATAGCAAAGTTATGGATTTGAATTCAGTTAAGTCTTAATTTTTACTCAGAAAAAAAAACCCACAACTTAACTTAAAATGCCGATGGCTAAATTATAAAAAGTAATAATTATCTTTTTTTATATTGTTCTCGCGCCTCAAGTTAAAGACAACACAGGTATATCAAATCAGACTGTTAATTTTAAGAAAAAAGTACGAGTAAAATCATTCTAAAATTCCAATTAGAAGGATAATCTTAAAAATTATTTTAATAATTCAATTTTAAAGCACGTAAAGAATATAAATTGATTTACCGGATATTTTCTTCAACACAATTTCAAGTTGAGTACTTGTTCGTCTCAAGGGAGACCCACCGTCTTCGGCAAACACATCAAACAAAAGAACATCTATGGACTGATTTAAACGTCCTCTTAAGGTTAACAGGCCAGTAACTGGGTCGAGTTCGAAAAGTTCTCTTGGTGCATCTTTTCCGAGCACATAGAAAACCTCGGAATTGTAGGCTAAAGGGTCAGCATCATGAGCACGAACTCTAAACAAGGACGTATTCACAGGGAAATTAACGTGCAGCTCCTTGTAGTAAAAGTCCTTCTCGAATTTGGGTGGATATTTGTTGAACTCGGAGACTATGATGTGAACGTGGCTTACCTCAACTACTCCTTGACTGACAGCAACAACCATCACCTGTAAGTAGTTGTAGAAAGTAAATAAAACCACAAGAATGACATAAATTACTTGCAAGTAGTTATAGTAAGTAAACATAACGACAATGATGACACAAAACGAAGATTAACCATTTATAAACAGGTTACCTGAGTATATTCTATATAAAGGTTGAACACTATAATGATTTAATATGCTAGCAATCTAATCAAACAAAGCCAAACGAGTTTAAGATACTGTTATGTATCTGCTTGTTTGTTAATTTCCCGTAGAAATTATTTCCGAGAAACTTCAGCAATATAAGTCTTTTCTTAATTAAAACTAGTTTATTCTTTCTCGAAACAACTTTGTAATACACAGAATTTCCACAGTAAATACGTTTGCAATCTTGATAACAAAACACACACTTTAAATTACCGTCACTACAGCTCGCTTGACTCAATTATCTGTCTCTATATCTATCTGCAATTA
>NW_013668855.1:69869-79036 GCF_000517525.1 Limulus polyphemus
AGCGTCGCGTGACTTCCACTGTTGTAACAATACATATTTTACAATGACTATGTTCCACTAAATTAAAAAATAATAATAAACAGCATGGTGATATATCTTATAATAATGAAGTAATTATACTCATAAAGGAATCCCTTAAAATAATAATAAAAAACAATAATATTTTTAAACTAACACTTTTCTATTAATAATGAAAATCATGTTTATAAAATACCTCATTATAATGAACAATTTAATACTATTTTTCATAAAATAGCCCTCTATAAGAATGAAAGACATAATGTTATTAGGCCACATCACAATAAGTTAATCTCAGTAAGCGATGTAACTTTATAAATACAAAAACCTTACAAAGTATATCTGCCCCACTCTTCTGTCGATGTTTCTGGCTGTTGTAAGATTTCCAGAAATCGGGTTCAACTGGAAAAATAAGTAATCTCGAACAGCTAGTAAGTTAAATGTAACCCGTTTTCGTGGGAACATCAGGTCGTATGCACGGAGAGTTGTCACATACACACCAGGTGGCGCTCCATTGTAAACTCGTACTGTTCGTAGCGGAGGGAGAAATACCACTCTACCTAGAAAATATAAATAGTGAATTATTTTACACATAAAGGGGGTCAAACTAAAAAATAATCATTTAGTATACAGTCAAAAATACAACATAGGTGTACATGTAGAGTCCTCCTAAAATTCACGTTATGGTGAAATGTCAGACAAATTCTAATAAAGTTTGACGTATTCTAGATTTCTGGTTATTTTATTAAGTTAACAGTCTCCTCTATTTTTTATGATTTTATTTTAAACAAAAATGTATTTTTGATTTGTATGTGTGGCCTTTCTCACCACTTGACACTGTCACCAGCTTCTTACTGACGTGTTTATATGAAGCTTGAGTTGTCATATGAAGTGAAACTGAAACCTAAACTGGATCGTGTTCTATGTGGTCAATGAACACAATGATCTCAACTTAATAGATAGCGCTGCTGACTCGTTTGGTGAGTGCGCCCGACGTTTTCATGATAGCTAGACAAACTGCAGCATTTAGATTGTTTTTTGTGTTTTTCCTTGTCAATGACTTAGTCAGCAGTCGTTGCCCCGAAGGACTTTAAGAATTATCCTCTTGTGAGAAAAGATCTATCAACCTATTCGTGGTAATGTTTCAGATAGTTGAAGATCGTGCCAGGTCGTGTGTGTACTCGGTATTGTCTATAATTTTTATTTCTATAGTAAAAGACGACACTGAACCTATTACCTGCAAGTGTTGTGTTCTAGAAATATGTTTGCTGTCAAAACCAACAACATTCATCATCTCTTCAAACTTCTTCAGGCAGTTATTATGTTGTTGTGGAAAAACAAAATGTGTTACTAATACAAATACGTACCTAACACAAGGAGACATGTTTTTGGAGTCTTCTGGAAAATCGTATTACAAAGCGCCAAGATGTATTTGCCTCTCTATTAACATTAAAAAAAACAACAACAACAACCTACAAATAACATAAAATAAAGAATGTTATGTTATTAATTGTTACCCTAAAATTCTGATTTGGAACTTAATAATTACAATTCACTTGCTTAATCTGGTTCACACCATAAACCAATTGTTGTACATGAAAACTGATGATATCTATATACACCATCTATACCACCAATATGACTGTCGTATACCTCAGCTGGCCTGATGAGTCGTGGTAATACGCGAAAACCTTCGTTGGCATTAGATATGGTAGATGTAGTGTGGTTAACATATAATAAGGTATATTTTTTTGTTAAAATACACATTCACTAATTTACAGTATTCTCAGATTGCTACGTGACGTGTCTCGCGCTTTGCTTGAGTTTATAAGCATCTTACCTAGTAATCTCTTTAATAATCATTAAAAAAATGTCGTATGAATATTTCTCTTTGAATTTCCTTCGATCTTTTGGGGTTATTCTTTATAAAGTGTTCTTATTTCTAGATAAGGTCAATTTTTAACTGTGACTAATGTGGTTAGAATTAATGAATGATCTAGTGTTCTTATTTCTAGAATGGGTCATTTTTAACTGTGACTAGTGTGGTTAGAATTAGTGAATGATCTAGTGTTCTTATTTCTAGAATGGGTCAATTTTTAACTGTGACTAGTGTGGTTAGAATTAGTGAATGATCTAGTGTTCTTATTTCTAGAATGGGTCAATTTTTAACTGTGACTAGTGTGGTTAGAATTAGTGAATGATCTAGTGTTCTTATTTCTAGAATAGGTCAATTTTTAACTGTAACTAATATGATTAGAATTAGTGAATGATCTAGTGTTCTTATTTCTAGAATGGGTCATTTTTAACTGTGACTAGTGTGGTTAGAATTAGTGAATGATCTAGTGTTCTTATTTCTAGAATGGGTCAATTTTTAACTGTAACTAGTGTGATTAGAATTAGTGAATGATCTAGTGTTCTTATTTCTAGAATAGGTCAATTTTTAACTGTGACTAGTGTGATTAGAATTAGTGAATGATCTAGTGTTCTTATTTCTAGAATGGGTCATTTTTAACTGTGACTAATGTGATTAGAAGGAAGGCTTAACGAAGCTTACTTGCCATCGTAATGTAATTAAGTGCAGTGCCTGCCTGAACATGAACACTTCTACTAGTTTGTACAAGAATAACACAGTCCGGCCAACTCCCTAAAACTCCGCATCTTCGTAGTCGATCATTAATGAAAGATGAATTTTTGGGGGGCAGTAAAGCGTGATTTTTTATTAACAGATAGAGCCCCTTTATTGGAGTACTTTTTGGTTCTAACTTGAATACCGGAAACTGTAACACCCCTCTGTAGCCCCGAATTCGTTATTATTAACTAGCAGGCTGGGTGTTAAGGATATCCAGATTTAGTTTAGCCTAGCAATATTGAATTAGTTATAATAATACTGGGCTTAGCTTAGTTTTAAAATATTTAATTGCTCCAAAAATATTAGGTATAGTGTTAGCTTAACGCTATTTAATTACTTTGAACAATAATCAGTTTTAATTTTATTTAATAGTATTAAATTTGTTTTAGCAATATTCGAATTTATTTCAACAGATTTAATTAATTTTAATAATACATGGATTTAGTTTAACAACATTTAATTAGTAATAACAAGACTCGAAAATAGTTTAGCTTAACATGTTTAATTGCTTTGAACAGTATTCGTACTTACTTTTAATGTTATAATTTAATTGTTTACTAGAGAGAGCTGCTAATCATGATGATGACGCCAGATGTAGAAAGTGAATAAAATTAGTCCTAGAATATCGAAAAAGTTCATGATGATGTAATAACCTAGACACCTCGTGGAATTTGGAGAAACGAGTTCGTTTGTTTGTAATTAAGCACAAAGCTACACAATGGGCTGTCTGTGCTCTGCCCACCACAGGTATCAAAACCCGGTTTCTAGCGTTCTAAGTCTGCAGACATACCGCTGGAGGGCGAAGAGATAAGAGTACAGTGTAAATACGAATAATCAGTAAATGAGTGATTATTGTGTATACAATGAATGTATGAGTCATGTGTTGGAAAAATTGTTCATGGTTAGATTTAGCGCGTCTATTCAATTACTGGAGCAATTAGCGAAGAAATTCTATAAACTGTAAGTAACTTTGTTTGCGAACTAGGCGTACTTACCATTAATCAAGGACATTTCCGTTAAACATTATTAGTGTGTTAGGCCTACAATAGTTACAGTAGTATTTGTTGAAAGTTTTTTGTATTTGAAGTTAGAGCTACAGATAAAAGTGACTGTAGCAAACGTCAAAGAATAAATAAACTAATTTGTTATTTTCACTTGGAGTGAACTGGATCTCGCATTATTTTCACCAAATAATCCAAAAAAAAAACTCACCCAACGGTAGAACACGTTAGGACTTTACGAGCGTTAGTTTGAGCTATAATTTTCTGTTGTAATACGTTAACCAAGAAGATGGCTTATCTCCTTGTTTGATCTTAAACGTTAAAGCATGCAGCGTTAGAACTGTAGAAGGAAGAAAAGAACTTCTACATTGTGACATGCAGTATAATCCTTATAAAGCCTTATTTAAAATACAGATTAAAATATTTACAATTCTTCGACGTTTTAAGAACAGTTAAGTTGAAAATTCCGTATATGTGGCGTCGCTGTAGTATATATGCGTTGATTATCTCAGTTATAACTTATACCGTTGAATAGGTATCACGCTGCTGGTGCAAGTCTTTATTTAAATAAGTAATATCCCATTGCTTTTAATGTTTGTTGTTGTTTTTCAAAACTCGACAAAATTTTTGTTTTCAACTTGTTTGTTGTATATTGAAATAAACATCGCGCGTGGCTGAAAAATGCGCGTTTCAGGACCACCCTTTTTGCATTTACTAAAAAATGTATTTTATAACCAACTGATACAAGAAACTTTGCAACCTGAGCGCTTTCGAAAGGCAGGCCTTCCTTTTTCAGGTATGAATAGTTGTCAGTGAGGCAAATGCATCAGCTAAGTCTGATCCATTTCTAAACTTTAGTTTAAAAGTAGGTTGTTTGTTTATAGATGAAGGAACACAATTGCACACCCAACTGATACGCCCCCAAGTGCAGGATTGATTCATTATCTTTGCTTTTAAAACCTCCATACTCCTAGTGGACAGATCACATACTTGATCTAAAACTGTTTACAACAACTGCATGCGAATGTATACACAAGGAACTGGAATTTTCGACACATGGGATTCAGTTATAGTCACCCCTAGTTTTCAACTATTGAGTAGAGGGAAGGTAGCCAGCAGCATCTTTGGCTATAAGGCTCTTTGAGCCGAATAAGGTGATTGGCTGTCACTTTTTCAACACCCCACAGCCAAAAGTTCGTGATGTGTTGAATGACTTCACAATCCAACACACTATCCACTAGGTCACACCAAGCCTTGCACACAAGGAAAGAGTGCTTTAATTTTGGAATTTTGGCCTTGAAAGAACGGAAATTACTAAAATGTTCTTTCCTTGTGTACAAATTTAGGAGTAGCTGCTAAAACGGCTAGCATATGGTATAGGAACACTTAACGTCAAGGTTAACGAATTAGTCTTGCAGTTGGCATCGTATCAGTTGAGAGTATAATTGTTTTGGTAGTAAAATTGTTCAAAATCAATCTTTACTTTCCAGATAGTAATAAACTTTTTATTTCAGCCAACGTTTTACCATTTTGGCTTCATCAGGGCTAATAATACAAGAACAGTTCTTATATTACTAGCTCTGATGAAGTCACAATGGCGTTTTTTAAATAACTTCATTGAGAAAATATCTAAATCTCTCCATTATAAACTACAAATTAAGTGATTTTTGCCACTTTGAACTGTAATAACGATGAACGAAGAGTGAAAATTAAAGACACTCCTCTCACAAGTTACTATTAAAATAAAGATAAGCTGGTTTATAAAAAGACAGTTTTGTGTTGTGATACGGGTTATCCCTACAAAAAACAGACAGTTGTTTTAAGGCTTATTGAAGTCAACCCTTACTATGTGATTTTTTTCATAGGTGAAATTTTCACCCCATTTCTTTATGTGAAATTGTATATGTAGTGTATTTTGAATGTTACAGTTGGGTGTGACATTTCGCTGCTAACCGTGATCTTTTCGGACGAGTACCTCTTTCCGACCTTCATAATATTTGAGTGAGTTATAACACTGGCTGTTATAATTCATTTAAGACAGATGATGAACATATCTAAACACAACTAACGTAACGTTGTTTGCCCCGGTTATACAACATACAGGGTGACCCAAAACGTTTCCCCTATTTGAGAGTTATTAAACTTTAGTCACACAACAGATGAATAAAGTATTTGATCTGAAGTCTTTATGAAGTTTTTCCACTGACACGCATCAGGTACTAATAAGTGGTTTATAGCACGTGGTGTGATTCAAAGCCCTAGACTTGTAGAGTATGACTCGAGGACATACAAACATAATCCCATACTTTTCATGAAGTATCAGCATTGTGCTCGGTTCTATTTGTTTTCGAGCCTCTTTTGCTTCTGGTTGATCCTGGTGTTGTCTCCGTAGCGTTTACAATAATTGGAGAGTCGTTAATGGAATCTCAATCAACACATCTTTAGACTGCAATAATATGTTTAACTTTACATTACACTTCCAAAAAGTTTGCACAGACGGAAGCATGTGTAATAGAGCATTGAAAGTTAAGATCAAAACGCTTTAAAAACTTCACCTTGGCCAGGTGTAGTTATCAGTTAGCGTGTCGTACCATGAATCCGAGAATCCACAGCTCGTGTCTCACCCCTTCAAAAGCGCGTTCCTCACTTTACGGTTATGTATGGGTTTTAAAAGTGACCGTCAAATCCTCCTATTAGATTACAGTAGACCAAGAGTTCACAGTAGATGTTTTTACTAACTGCTTTTCTTTTAATCTATCAGTTAAAAATTAGGGACGACTAAGAGGCTTTCCGATAAGTATATATTTCAAGTAGGGATCAATAAAAGCCGAGGAGAGACATCATAAAGTTCACACACACCAGGCAACAATAAAACAAAGTTGATTGGCATAAAAATGCACATTAGACTTCTGGTACTTCTAGTGTACCAAGAATAGCCTGATATTGTCTCTGGTTTCGAGGTTGTTTCATATATATGTGCTAAACTCATGTTTCGGGGATTTCAATGCATTTAATGAATGTTTAGTGTTAATTCTGGTTAACAATCAAATAAAAAGTTGACAAGTCTACAATGAATCATACTGGCGAGTCTACGACACAACCAACATACGAGAAAACCAAAACACGTTAAGCCTGTTACGTTCTTGTTGTCAGGTGCTAGCAAGAACAAAAGTAGTTATATTACTTGGAGAACAATAGGAAATATTCAGGTAATTATATTTTTTCGTTTAGTTTAAAACCACCAGTTATCAGAAACTCGAGTTTCGCAGCAAGTTGACGAAGATGTCTGTCTGTGTCATCCAAAATAATAAACTCATTATTCTACACAATTCACATAATTGCCAGTGATAACGTCTTTCTGCAGTACCGACCCTTAGGGTTCAGCCTTGCCTCTATTTATTTATGTTGTTGTTTATCACATTATATACGACAGTTACGTGTTTTGTTTATTCATAATATAAATCGCTAATTTGTGTGATAATGGCATCAATATAAGTGTGATAATAATTTTAACCACGTATAACAAAACGATTTTTACTATTGTTTCGTGAAGACGCTAAACGGCATGAATACATAACAAGTGCCAAGTGCAACAAAACATTTCTTTCGTGGAACAGACAATAGATATTATTGATGTATATCATGAACTCGGGTGCATCGAATCGTTTTATTCGGAAAGTTCAGAGTCAAATGAGACTATATATCTACTCACGCAGGCTGTATCCACAGAGCTAGTGTCGAGCATTTAGCACTTCAACAGGAGGTGTGACTGGAAGACTTAACTTGGTGTAGTCATAACCTTTTGGCCTCGTTTCCAGAAGGAGATCCTTCTTGGTTATGTCGCCTGGGATAAGTGGTCGTCTTTTGCCACTGACCCACTTTTGCCACTGTGTTCGTAGTTTCTTGCCTGTTATAAGACGTCACAATTTGCTTTCCACGGTTGAGGTCTAACTGTTTACAAGTCTCTTTCTGGATGGCCCTTGTATCCCAAGTTGATCCATATTCCTTTGTTTTCCGATACAAAGAATATCCCTGATCTGAACACACCTATATGAATATTTTGCGTTGGAAAATGCTGTTACTCTTTCTAAAAGCTATCAATTTTAGGTGGCCTCACGCCACCTACAAACGCCAAAATATGTCAAAATGGATATCTGGTATATACAGTTCCACCGCAATTTATATCGAACTGTGGTTGTTACGAGACTTGTTGATTTGCATATTCAAAATCGTTTTAATATATCGCACTCAACTCTGCACAGATACATATTTTGTAATTAATCAACAGACTAATACCTTAACCCTGATAAATGATTCAAAATTTTATCATAGCAGTTACATTTCTTTATTTGTTCAGTATTTTAGTACGAAGTTTAGGATAAAATGTTGCGTTGATTTCCATTTTAACTGGAATAGTTACTAATTTATGAAAATTTGATAAATCACTGGCGCAGCCATGATGTTTTTGCCATTGGGTAAAGAATACAAAAACTTCAAAGTTAAAATTTTCTATTTTTTGACGGTGCTAAGCTTAACTTTCTGTCTGTTCTGATTCAATTATAAGTAATTAACAACCGAATAATTCTTATAGAATTTTAATAAATCGCTTCTCCACATTGGTTGTCTCTGTTTGTTCACGTACCAACATAACTTTCCATTAGGGTATTGTCATTGAAGAATACATACGTCTAGTATTCTGAGCAGCTATTGGTGCTCATGCGCAGATGCTCAAGAATGTATTACTAATCTCATTGGTATCTATAAATGGAAAATGTCTCAACCAGTGGTAACACATCCACCGTTTCACGGGGAAATTTCAGCCGACTCGCGAAACGGTTATAAAAAAATGTCTTTTAAAATGTAGCTACTGAAGTATATCTTACAATGTAATCTAAAGTATGTTAAAAAGTTAGTATTGTAGGAAGACGGTCCGTGAAACATTGGAGTTGGAACAAGCTGGTTCTCTGTTGGAAAAAGGAACACATCATTAGAGGTGAGCAGCACTGTGCTAAAACACCACATCATTAGAGATGAGCAGTACTGTGCTAAAATACCACATAAGAAACACATCATTAGAGGTGAGTAGCGCTGTAATAAAATACCACATAAGGAATACATCATTAGTGGAGAGCAGCACTGTGCTAAAATAACACATATGGAACACATCATTAGAATTGAGCAGCACTGTGATAAAATACCACATTAGGAACACATCATTAGAGGTGAGCAGCGCTGTACTAAAATAACACATATGGAACACATCATTAAAGTTGAGCAGCACTGTGATAAAATAAGAGTTAAAGAACACATCATTAGAGGTGAGCAGCACTGTGATAAATACCACATTAGGAACACATCATTAGAGGAGAGCAGCGCTGTGCTAAAATACCATCTCATTAGAGGTGAGCAGCACTGTGCTAAAATACCACATCATTAGAGGTGAGCAGCACTGTGATAAAATACCACATTAGGAACACATCATTAGAGGTGAGAAGCACTGTGCTAAAATAACACATATG
>NW_013668855.1:79664-84518 GCF_000517525.1 Limulus polyphemus
GGTGAGCAGCACTGTGATAAATACCACATTAGGAACACATCATTAGAGGTGAGCAGCGCTGTGCTAAAATACCATCTCATTAGATGTGAGCAGCGCTGTGTTAAAATACCACATCATTAGAGGTGAGCAGCACTGTGATAAATACCACATTAGGAACACATCATTAGAGGAGAGCAGCGCTGTGCTAAAATACCATTTCATTAGAGGTGAGCAGCACTGTGCTAAAATACCACATAAGGAACATATCTTTAGAGGTGAGCAGCACTGTACTAAAATAACACATATGGAACACATCATTAGAGTTGAGCAGCACTGTGATAAAATAACAGTTAAAGAACACATTATTAGAGGTGAGCAGCACTGTGATAAAATACCACATTAGGAACACATCATTAGAGGTGAGCAGCGCTGTGCTAAAATACCACATCATTAGAGGTGAGCAGCACTGTGCTAAAATACCACATAAGGAACACATCATTAGAGGTGAGCAGCGCTGTGAAAAAAAATCCACATAAGGAACACATCATTAGAGGTGAGCAGTATTGTGCAATAACACCGAATGAGAAACACATAATTACAGGTGAGCGACACTCTCCTAAAATACCATATAAGGAACACATCATTACAGGTGAACAGCGCTGTGCTAAAACACCACATAAGGAACACATCATTAGAGGTGAGCAGCGCTGTGCGAAAACACCACATAATGAACACATCATTAGAGGTGAGCACAACATGAAGCTCTGTGTACGAGTACATCCAACCATTGGTAATACAACGTGAAGCTCTGTATACGAGTACATCCAACCAATGATAGCACAACATGAAGCTCTGTGTACGAGTACATCCAACCATTGGTAATACAACGTGAAGCTCTGTATACGAGTACATCCAACCAATGATAGCACAATGTGAAGCTCTGTCTACGAGTACATCCAACCAATGGTAACACAACGCGAAGCTCTGTGTACAAGTACATCGAACCAATGGTAACACAACGTGAAGCTCTGCATACGAGTACATCCAACGTGAAGCTCTGTGTACCAGTACCTCCAACCATTGGTAACACAACGTGAAACTCTGTGTACTAGTACATCCAACCATTGGTAACACAACATGAAGCCCTGTGTACGAGTACATCCAACCATTGGTAACACAACATGAAGCTCTGTGTACTAATACACCGAACTATTGGTAACACAACATGAAGCTCTGTATACTAGTACACCCAACCATTGATAACACAACATGAAGCTCTGTGTACTAATACATCCAACCATTGGTAACACAACACGAAACTCTGTGTGCTAGTACACCCAACCAATGGTAACACAACATGAAGATCTGGTTCGTGGGTAGATCATTTTGTTTAAATAAACATTACTGTAGGCAATTTAAAGAAGAAGATCTGACCGGACTTACACAAATTGTATCATCCAGTTCTGATGAGGTCCAGTGTAGTAACGCAAATGTGAGAAATCTACAGTTTCTTTTAATAAATATACATCGAATGAATGACGAAATTAACTGAAAGACATCAATATTGAAGTTCCTTCGTCTTAGAAGTTCTAAGTTGTATCTCTTACATTGTGATTAAATCTCACTTGACGAAAACTGTTTCGTTCTAAGTTGTATCTCTTACGTTGTGATTAAGTCTCACTTGACGAACACAGTTTCGTTCTAAGTTGTATCTCTTACGTTATGATTAAGTCTTACCTGACGAAAACTGTTTCATTCTAAGTTGTATCTCTTACGTTGTGATTAAGTCTCACTTGACGAACACAGTTTCGTTCTAAGTTGTATCTCTTACGTTATGATTAAGTCTTACCTGACGAAAACTGTTTCATTCTAAGTTGTATCTCTTACGTTGTGATTAAGTCTCAGCTGACGAAAACTGTTTTGTTATAAGTTGTATCTCTTACGTTGTGATTAAGTCTCACTTGACGAACACAGTTTCGTTCTAAGTTGTATCTCTTACGTTATGATTAAGTCTTACCTGACGAAAACTGTTTCATTCTAAGTTGTATCTCTTACGTTGTGATTAAGTCTCACTTGACGAAAACTGTTTCAGAAACAGTTTTCGTCAGGTGAGACTTAATCACAACGTAAGAGATACAACTTAGAACGAAACAATGTTCGTCAGGTGCGACTTAATCACAACGTAAGAGATACAACGGAAATCCTGTATGGAATTGACAAAAGGTTTTAAATCCCCAGCTTGAATATACGTTCACGTGGTAGGAGGAATCTATAATTTAGGGCAAGTAAACGAGTGAACATTGATTGAGTTTCTTATTTTTTTCAGAATTTTCACATATAGATAGATACACAAGTTCTGTTGCGCCTAGCCGTACTTAATTTTGAACTGGTAGACTAGAGGGAAGGCAGCTAATCAACAGAACCCACCACCAACTTTTGGGCTATTTTTGTATGAACAAATGATATGACTTGACGGTCACTCTTATAACGCATCCACGGCACCAAAGTTCGAGTCACTTTTTTTTAGAAACGGGATGTGAACCATGAATTCTCAAATTCACTGTCCAAGCACGAAAAGCAAAACGTCACGTTTAGCTTCAACACAGAGTCTGTGCCGTTTCTTAAAACAAACAATAAGGTTGCAGACGACTATGGACATCACTTACCTTGACATTCCTCCAGTACACCTAGGTAAAAGCAGATGCACAGCAATGCATGACGGTATATATTCTTCATATTCAGTCTTCAAGGACTGACACTCTTGACAAGCAATAAAAATTAATACTTGTGCTCAGGCAGTTTCTTTCCTAAGTTTGTTCTTGCGCCGTTTCAGCGGCAAACATTTGTTATTCTAATGTATTATTTTCATACTTCAGAACTTTAGGGCTGACACTAAAGATACAGAACAGAATATCAAACTTATAATCTTACGATTTCATGAAAATGTGACGTTACACTGGTTGAAACTAAATATCTGGAAAGTACAAGTACTACTTTACAGACTCGTGCCTGCTTCTCAAATGAACTTAGCTTTTAAAAGTCGTAAACTCTACCATCACTTTCCACGCACTAAGGTGTGCGCACGCGCTCGCACGCGCTTCTGACTCTACTAGTCAGAGCTTGTTCTGTTAAAGTTTTTTCTTTTGTTTTTGTTTTGTTTACGATATTTTCAGACTGCCGATGTTAATAACACCACTTCAGCTGATTGGTCGAAGAATAATTATTTCTTCCTCGCGCCACCTGTCGTCATTTTCTATTGTTCTAGAAAAGGTATCTCGACATGTTACAAATGGGCAGTCACTGTTTGTATAATGTTCAGTGTGGATAAAAACCTGTTCCACAAGGTAAATTGCTTTTTACTCCGTACTGAACTCCTTGTAAATATGTAAAATTAACGTAAATTCTGTTACTGGGCATAGCACCGCCTAGAGGTTAATGTGCCAACCTGTCTATCTGAGAGGGAGGAGAGTCTATGCTAAAGCTAGTGTTGAACAGTAGTAAAAGCAATGATTTTGATTATCGTATTGCATTTCGGCGGATCTGTGGCTCGCGTCCCGTTACCGAAAATAAAAACGCTCCGCACCTTGAGGCCGTGGGCTTAGGCGCTTAACACATAGAGAAGGGGCAGAACGTGCCACTTCCCCACCCCCAACTTCTCTAGTTAGTGTACATACACTATTATTAACAACTATATAAGATTTACTAAGCCTTTATTTTGTGTGTGTCCCGAAATTTTCCAAAAAAAAAAGATTTGGTAGTCATGGCCGTGGGTGTGTTATAGGAGTACCCCACGAGTTGGCGGTTGGAGATATTGACTAACTGACTTCCCTTTAGATTACCACTTTAAAATTAGGGACAGCTAGCGCGGAGATCCTGGAGTTTATTTGAACTAAGTTCGACAAATTCAACAATAACAACATGTAAATGATAAATATTCTGTTTCTTGTTAAATAATAATCGATCTGTGAAAGGTAGATGTACAAACAAACTTCTTTACTAGGCGCCTTTCTACAATATATAAATATTGGTTCTGGTTGTTGATGACAGACTCAAGATCAAGTCTGTAGTTCGTGTGTTTTTTTTTAACTTGAAGATCGAAGGACTGGCTACACGAACTAGCCAGCAGTCAAATCGAAGCATGAACCGTTTTATTATCAATGAAAAAAAAAGAACAATATAACCTTTATCTTCTAACGTAAACTGTAGAAATCCTGGCACCCACTGTCCAGTTTACACACTGTAGAAATCCTGGCACCCACAGTCCAGTTTACACATTGTAGAAATCCTGGCACCCACAGTCCAGTTTACACACTGTAGAAATCCTGGCACCCACAGTCCAGTTTACACACTGTAGAAATCCTGGCACCCACAGTCCAGTTTACACACTGTAGAAATTCTGGCATCCACAATTCAGTTTACACACTGTAGAAATCCTGGTACCCACAGTCCAGTTTCACACTGTAGAAATCCTGGCATCCACAATCCAGTTTCACACTGTAGAAATCCTAGCACCCACAGTCCAGTTTCACATTGTAGAAATCCTAGCACCCACAGTCTAGTTTACACATTGTAGAAATCCTGGTACCCACAGTCTAGTTTACACATTGTAAAAATCCTGGCGCCCACAGTTCAGTTTCACACTGTAGAAATCCTAGCATCCACAGTCCAGTTTTACACTGTAGAAATCCTGACATCCACAGTCCAGTTTCTATACTGTTGAAATCCTGGCACCCACAGTCCAGTTTCACACTGTAGAAATCCTGGCACCCACAGTCCAGTTTCTACACTGTAAAAGTACTGGCACCCACAGTCCAGTTTCTATACTGTAAAAGTACTGGCACCCACAGTCCAGTTTCTATACTCTAAAAGTACTGG
>NW_013668855.1:85518-91182 GCF_000517525.1 Limulus polyphemus
GTAAAAGTACTGGCACCCACAGTCCAGTTTCTGTGTTTTCAGAACTTAGGTTATCTTATCTCTCTACTAAATGACAGGATGTACTGCTCACACCAGACGACAGCAGAGACAGCTGATGGAAGACTAGGGCTATTATACGCAAGTTTATCAGGTTTCATCAAGAAGTGCTTGATTCAAACATATTTAACCACTGCCCATAATGATTGTGTATGCAACATTTGAAGCTGGGGTGTGAAACTGTGTTAAAGACACTTGATTCAAACATATTTAACCACTTCCCATAATTATTATGTTGGCAACGTTAGAAGCTGTGATGTGAAACTGTGTTAAAGACACTTGATTCAGACCTATTTAACTCACTGCTCATAATGATTGTGTGTGCAACATTTGATGCTGTGGTGTGAAACTGTGTTAAAGACACTTGATTCAAACATATTCAACCACTGCCCGTAATGATTGTGTATGCAACATTTGACGCTTGGGTGTGAAACTGTGTTAAAAACATTTGATTCAAACATATTTAACCACTTCCCATAATGATTATGTTAGCAACGTTAGAAGGTGTGGTGTGAAACTGTGTTAAAGACATTTGATTCAGACATATTTAACTCACTGCTCATAATGATTGTGTGTGCAACATTTGATGCTGTGGTGTGAAACTGTGTTAAAGACACTTGATTCAAACATATTCAACCACTGCCCGTAATGATTGTGTATGCAACATTTGACGCTTGGGTGTGAAACTGTGTTAAAAACATTTGATTCAAACATATTTAACCACTTCCCATAATGATTATGTTAGCAACGTTAGAAGGTGTGGTGTGAAACTGTGTTTAAGACAGTTGATTCAGGCAGATTTAACCATTGACAATAATTATATATGCGATATTTGAAGTTAGGGTGCGAATCTGGTTCAGAGACACCCAATATAGACAGATTTACAGTCTATGATCTCACTTGCATTTTTAGAAGAATTTATATCTCAGATAAATTATAATTTGGTTTTAGCTTAATGTTAGTTAGAATCCTTCGATTCATACGTGTTGCTCATTATTAAAACGGTATGTTCTAAGTGTTTGAAGAATTATTAGCAACACTAGGCTTCGGATACTGTTTTATACGCTGCGCTGCGTGTGGTTGATCACGTATAATCTCGTCCACTTCGAGAACAAACGTATCAATAAACACCATAAGAGTGTTGAAACTTTTTATTTGTGTCTTTTATCTTGAAAAATAAAGTTATTCATTCCTATATCAGAGAGCATCTGAAGCCTAATGCTGGTAGTTTTTCAAACATTTACAGACATTTAAACCAAGAATGTAACGGGTTAAGGCTGAAAATAACATTGAAATAATATGTAGGATGAAATAAACCGAGAAACTTTATCTATCAAGAATAGCGAAATAAACTAAGATCCCCATTGCTAAGCGACAACAAGAAGCGAGGTAAATTTTGTAGCGTGTAACAACAGCTGACGTTACATCTAGCTTTAGTGAGTCCACCTTGCGGTCGCAAATGATGAAGATTCGAATGACTTGGCACACTGCCCTATGACAGTGTTGTAAAAAAAAAAGTGGGTCAAACTTTGCCAATTTTGTCCCAATGTTTAAATTTTGATGCAAACTAACCTGACTAATAAACATTGAAGAGAAAACCTCAAAATACGAACTTGTTTCGAGGTTTATTTCTGATCTATAATTAAAACCAGGATAGAGAGAGAGAAAGGAAGTATGTCAGCTCTGATATTTCTGTTTATCTTTTTTCACTTTCTGCCCGAAGTTATTGACGAAAGGTTGAGTAGGTTTCATGTAGTTGGGCCTAATTAGGATGTTATTCCTGAACTAATCAACTAGCTTGTTGTAAGACGATCAGAAGACAAATTAATAGGAAAAACAGAAAATCAAGTGATAATTTTATGTTTGGGATGCATAACACGAAGTGTTTGTCTTGCTTTCGGCGTTTAAACCGTAAATTTGAAAGCATTATAATGTGTATATAATTAGCGTTTCATAGAATCTTTCATCGTCCAGCCCAACCGATGACTTCTGGTACTGAACGGAGAGCTTCTTGGGCAGCAACTTGTGGGAGACAAAGGACAGAACTGAAATGATATTTTCTTACATCTCTCATTTCAATCCGCAATGACAAATTAAGAGGAATTTTGAGAAAAAAACAAACAAACAGTATCTACAGTTAACTTATTTTCTCAACAAATTTTAGCCCTTTTTGTCTCCAGTAGTTTACCAGATTTCAGTATTTAAAAGGTAATTTTTAAATTACATGAAGTTATATATTAATATACTATAGAAAGTACCCGGCTTCGCTCGTGTTATTAGGTTGACATATTCTAGATGACTACGTCAATGTGTGTATTCTGAACCTATTTTAGCACAGAAGAACAGTCAAAAATATTGGAAACACATTTTTATAAAAAGTCGTAAAGGTACGATAATAATAAAATTATTATAGATAATTATAGATGACACTATACGTCACGTTATCTAACCTATATAAAAACCAGTGTGTGTCGCGTCACGTCACGCTTAGTTTCTCGAAATAAGAGGAGTCATGAAAGCCAAAATGCATTTATCCGGATAGAATAGTTCGTTTAATGACTGCCCATTACGATTTTAGTGACGGGGGTGCAAGGGGTCGTGAAGGGGGTTGTCGTGAAACCTTGTAAGTGCATAAAGTTTATCATGCAGTTAAAAATATCGACCCAATTTTAAACTTAAATCATTTCTGAGCTTAATCAACGGTGACTCTAAATTAACACGTTCACGACATCGTGCGCCACCGGTGGTGCATTTGCATGTTTTCTGTTAGACGTCGTGAATCACCCGTGGTACACAGCACCCATAAGATATAACAGTACCTCATATCTCCAAAGTCCTATATGAAGTATTTATTTTATACAGACGGCTATAATGAAGCCACTCCTTCCATCATGTACCACTGGTGGAGAACGAATGCCATGTTGAAAGAACAACTGAAATAAAACAAATTTACACGATTAAATCAATTTTTATTTTAAAATTGCATCTAGAGACTGGCATTAAATTTTTTCATTGTGAGTAAATGAACAAAAAACTAAGTGAGACTTCTTTCATAAATAAAAAAACTGTTATAAAACTGTAATATAATAAGGATAGAAATGAAATGGAAAGAAAATGTTCATAATGACTAAATGGAACAAAAAACTAATTAGGCATTGTTTTCTTTAGAAAGTCTTTTATGAAATTTTGAAGAAAAAAAAGATAGACAATGAATATTTTAATTCGTTCTAATTTTCATTTAGGTTTGTCATTGAAACACCCCAAGCACATTGTAGGCTTCCCATCACAATCCTTGAACTGTTATCATCCACAGTAGGGATTATTTCATGCCCCCTTTTTTACGATCGTAAAATTGTGAAATATTCATAAAAAAAAGGACAAAATTACACCGAGAAATGGAAAAAAATATTAAATATCATGATCATTGTATTATTATTTAAATAATAGTGTGCACCGTCGATGGTGTACTCAAGAGAAAGCTGTCAATGGAGTCATTCTGTCATAAAACATAACATAAATCCATAAAATTAGCAGTATCTAAGACAGAGTTTACAATGAGGCTTTGGGTTTCTATTGAATAATTAGGGAAATCACTTACGGCGCGAAAGTGTTAAGAAATAACAAATAGTTTTTAAATTTTGTAGTTTGTACATATCATTTTGTACTTTCAATACATAGTCTAACAACAATATCAGGTTATACTTTTATTGATAAGCAACATGACATAAAAGCAGTTGTTGGAACACATTTTTACCAAAACGCACTGGCTTTTCTATATATTAGAAATTGTTATACAAGGAACCACTTCTTTTCTCTGCGGTTTTTCGTTAGCTTGCCTCATTAAAAAGATGCGCATGCGACCACGCACGTGCATAAGATAAGTAATATAATACCCAAGTATACACCCTTAGGTCCACTTAGTATTTCGTAATGTAAGGAACCACTTCTTTTATATGTGGTACTTTGCTAGCTTGCATCATTAAAAACGTGGATAAGATAAGGAATAATACCCAGGTGCACACCCTCAAGGTCCACTGTATTTTGTAATATGTAGAACCACTTCTTTTCTATGTGGTTTTTCATTTGCTTGCCTTATTAACAATATACGCACGCGCATGAGCGCACGCACGTGGATAAGATAAGTAATAACACCCAGGTGCTCCCTCAGGGTACACTTAGTATGTGTGCAAAATTTCAGGTTTCTAAGGTTTTTTTTTTCTTGGAGCTATGGTGGTCACATACACACACAGACTAACAGACAAGTCTCTGTATTAATACAGATTGGTTTCAAATGCAAGGCAGACATTGAAATTAAATACACACGTACCTCTAAGGATATCATCAAAATCACTCTAAACGTTTTATATAATTATCATAGTTATGACTAATATATTTTTTTGAAAAAAAATGTACTACTAATTATAGAAGCTGCAGCTTTAAATTTTTCCCATTGGAACAGAGTGAACGAGCACGTTCCATGGACACCTTCTGTAAACAAACCGTTGACCTATAAAACACTTAATTAAGTAAGACACATTGTAGTGTAAACAGTGGATTTCGTAGGACGTGCTTTCGAATCTTCCACTTTTCATTTGTTTGGTTATCGTTAAAGCTCTCTTGATTATTCTCTCAAACTGAAATGCAGTTTATATATTTCATATTTTCATATAATTATAAATTGCTTTTCTTTCTTACAGTGTCTTATATAAAATATGATTTTCATGCTGTCAACCTCTTGGTAACTGTGAGCTGATATCACATCCCTTAGTTGTAGAAACTGTGAGCTGATATCACACCCCTTAGTTTTAGAAACTGTGAGCTGATATCACACCTCTTAGTTTTGAAAACTAAGCTGATGTCACATTCCTAAGTTTTAGAAACTAAGCTATTACATTCCTTAGTTGTAGAAACTGTGAGTTGATATAACATCCCTTAGTTGTAGAAACTGTGAGCTGATATCACACCCCTTAGTTTTAGAAACTGTAAGCTGATATCACACCTCTTAGTTTTAAAAACTAAGCTGATATCACATTCCTTAGTTTTAGATCTGTAGAATGCGAGTCGGACGCCCTAACTACCAGGCAGTAAACCCCTTTAGTTGTGAACGATCTCAGATCTAAATATTCAGACTGTTAGCAAAAACATATAATAACCTTATCACATAGAGGCTTAAATTTACATCTTCTAGTTCCCGGAATGTTCGCCATTCTTCTAAGTAAAGTATAGGTTAAATATGTACCCCATAGCTGTAGAAACTTATTCACCACTCTTCTAAGTAAAGTATAGGTTAAATATGTACCACATAGCTGTAGAAACTTATTCACCACTCTTCTAAGTAAAGTATAGGTTAAATATGTACCACATAGCTGTAGAAACTTATTCACCACTCTTCTAAGTAAAGTATAGGTTAAATATGTACCACATAGCTGTAGAAACTTATTCACCACTCTTCTAAGTAAACTATATGTTAAATATGTACCTCATACCTGTAGAAACTTAGTCACCACTCTTCTAAGTAAACTATATGTTCATTATGTACCCCATAGCTGTAGAAACTTATTCACCACTCTTCTAAGTAAACTATATGTTAATATGTACCTCCATACC
>NW_013668855.1:91303-98661 GCF_000517525.1 Limulus polyphemus
TAAGTAAACTATATGTTAAATATGTACCTCATACCTGTAGAAACTTATTCACCACTCTTCTAAGTAAACTATATGTTAAATATGTACCTCATACCTGTAGAAACTTATTCACCACTCTTCTAAGTAAACTATATGTTAAATATGTACCTCATACCTGTAGAAACTTAGTCACCACTCTTCTAAGTAAACTATATGTTCAACATGTACCCCATAGCTGTAGAAACTTATTCACCAATCTTCTAAGTAAACTATATGTTCATTATGTACCCCCATAGCTGTAGAAACTTATTCACCACTCTTCTAAGTAAACTATATGTTCATTATGTACCCCATAGCTGTAGAAACTTATTCACCACTCTTCTAAGTAAACTATATGTTCAGTATGTACCCCCATAGCTGTAGAAACCCATTCACCACTCTTCTAAGTAAACTATATGTTCATTATGAACCTCATAGCTATAGAAACTCATTCCCCTTTCTTCTAAGTGACTTCTTATGTAACTCATACCTGTATAAACTTATTCCCCAATATTTTCAGTAAATTATATGTTCATTATGTACCTCATAGTGTGTTTCTTTAGCACTACGTGCCTGATTTAGTGTTGTGTAAAGTAAAAGTTGCCAATTTTAACATCACAATATTTAGAAAAATTCTTAATATATTGCTTGGGGATTGGGGGGGGGGGGTAAATGGCTCAATATTCCAGAGCATCCCCTGTCAGGTACGTCTTTATTATGTATTTCATTGATGCGTTATATACATTATTTAATTAAAGTTACCATATATTGAGATACTGCTATTAAAGTGAAGTCGAAACTGGTATACAACATGAATAACTTTTATTTAATCAAATTAACTTTACCATTCACTGAAGCGATCAATAAAGTTAACAAATTTTTTCTACACCACCTGGTAATCGCGTGGTCAGTATGACCTTCGTATGTCGCGACGTTATCATGCAGTCAGTAAAAACCTTAGTTTGTCACGAGGTTATCACGCGGTCAGTACAATAGTCGTATGTCACGAGGTTATCACACGGTCAGTACAACCTTCGTATGTTATGAGTTTATTACGTGGTTAGTACAAACTTCGTGTGTCACGAGGCTATCCAGCGCAGTAAAACTCTTGTGTATCACGGGGGTTATTACGCGGTCTCAGTATAAATTTCGTGTCTCACGAAGCTATCCAGCGGCAGTAAAACTGTTGTGTATCACGGGGGTTATTACGCGGTCTCAGTATAAATTTCGTGTGTCATGAGGTTATCACACGGTCAGTACAACCTTCGTGTGTCACGAGATTATCACGCGGTCAAGTTACTCCACGAACTGGGTTGATTTCGCACAAAGTTATCAGTTCGCAGTTAGTGCAGCGAACTTAATTTCCCCCAAAGTAAACTCTACACAAGACAGCCGATAACATTAGGCATATTATTCCGACTGTATGGTCGTTATATCTCAATAAATTCGTAACATATTCATTTGGAGGGTACGGGTTCGATATTCCAGAGTGACCGTTAAATCAAGGATATTTCGGGTGGTACGTTTAGGGGATTATGTGTCTGGTATTAGTTAAGTCCCTTATTGTTTATTCAAGCGGTTGAACACGCCCTCTATGGCACAAATACTTGAAATTCCATATATTTGCTAATATTATTTTTTTTTCTTTCTGACACACCATAGTGGCAAAATAGTTTTGACATTTTTTTCTGAGTTTAATGTTCAACTGTGATAAAGTCCTTGAACGCCGCTCTCGACGCAAAACTAAAACATTTCCGGTGTGGGTTTCTACCAGTAATACTTCACCCTAATGAGAATCACAACATGCACAGTTTTCAAGGAAAACTGACAACCTAGGGGTTCAGACTTAGCGGTCCCTAATTTTGAACTACTGACTTCGATCTTGAGCATGTGCTCTTACTTTCTGAAGAGAAAAAAGGTGACTTAGTTTGTTGGTTGTTAAGCGCAAAACTACACAATAAGCTGTCGGTGGTCTGCCCATTAAGGGTATCGAAACCTGATATTTAGCGTTATACGCACACAGGTTTACCGTTGTGTCACTGGGGAGTGGGACTTGGTTTGTAATATTAGTCACTATTTTTAGTTAAATGTTTTAGTCAACTTAGCTGTCGAGACGCGAACCCCCAACCTTCCCTATATTAGTTTGTATAAATTACACTTTCCTCTTTCGTGTAATGATTTCGTACAGTAATTAAGTGATCGGAGATTCCAGTAAGCCTAATACCTAAGCCTTCATACTCGTCATACCTGGTTTTGTTAATAAATTAACTTCATGCACCAGCAGGAGTTTGGAATAAGAATTTCAGTATAAACGGCATCTTTTGTGACATCTTTTGTTGAAAGACCGGGTTCGAAACCCCTAGAGTTCAGGTTTAGCTGTCCGTAATTTGGAACCAGAGAGAAGACAGCTAGTCAGCAGCATTCTCCGTCACAACTGAGTAGGAAGATTGACTGTCACTTTTATAATATGCTCACAATTAAAAATACTGAGTGTGTATTCAGCGGTATTACGTCTCGAACCCTAGATCCTTCAATCCTTAAACCGGCAAGCTAACCACTAAACAACACTCCATCTAATAGTATAGAGATGACACGTTCGGAACCTAGTCTCCAAACTACACATCACCCCAAAACCTACTATAAACAATTTATCACACTGCCCTGTCGCAAAATTGCCCATTCATACCAAAATTCACAGATATATTTATTAGAATATTTATGAAAAAATAAATAAAAAACAGGATCTATCATGATGAAACTTCAGGTCCAAGACGAAAGGCGGAAGAATTTCGAAACGTCGTCCTCTACACTTGTGTTCCTACAACAGGCAGTTACCGTTTCATCATGAATATTCTGCCTCAATAATCTATCAAAGAAGATCTATCATACTTAAAAATAAACAGATCGATTAAACCTGCTCCCTTCTCCAGTGGCTCAGTGGTAAGAAGGTGTATAACGCTAAATATCGGGTTTTAATACCCGTGTGGGGCACAGCACGAATAGCCATTTGCGTAAATTTGTGCTTAGAAACAAATAAAACGATTGAACCTGTAGACAAAACGTGAAATACATTACACTTTCGTAATGATTAACTTTGGATAGTTTTTCTTAAAGAGTAAGTATTAAAGGTCTTTGTGTTTTGTACCAATGGCTTGTGTGACATTGGTACTATTTGAATAAAACTATTGAAAGTAAAGCTGAACAGTAATAGTGGTGTAGGAAGCAGTTATACTTGGCTAGACATAAAACTGTTGAAAGTAAAGATGAACAGTAATAGTGGTGTAGGAAGCAGTTATACTTGGCTAGACATAAAACTGTTGAAAGTAAAGATGAACAGTAATAGTGGTGTAGGAAGCAGTTATACTTGGCTAGACATAAAACTGTTGAAAGTAAAGATGAACAGTAATAGTGGTGTAGGAAGCAGTTATACTTGGCTAGACATACAGATTTTACAAAGAAAGATTTAAATTATAAGGAGCTGCTAAAATCTAGGGGGTTTGGGGGGGCATGAAATATGTAAAAGTGGGGGTGCTACAACACCCCCCAGTTCCTACTCCTCTGAGTAAGACGACTACCTAATCCTACCAGTCTATTTCAAATGAAGATTATCAAGATTTTTTTATTTCTATCTTATAATAAGACATTCAGGATCTGATATGGTCTGATGGTTAAGACTTTCGACTTACAATTCAGGCTCGAGTCTCGTCACCGAAAATTCTCTCCCGTCTAGCCGTGGAATCCTTTATAATGCGACAGTCAATCCTACTTTCCGTTGGTAAACAGTAACCCAAGAGCTGGCGGTGGGTGGTGTTGACTAGTTGCCTTTCCTCTAGTCTACCACTTCTAAGTCAGGTAGCCTTTGAGCAGTATTATGCAAAATTTCAAAAAACGTTCGTTTGCCAAGATCAGACACGAAAGTAACACATATTAACGTGCTGTTGCGCGGGGGCAACCACTTGTCTTAGTCACACACACTGATGTGCAGTGTTACCACTAGCAGAAAGTTTTCTGTGCTTTGAAAGGTTATTAACGTTTGTTCTTGTCTCTTTTGTTTATTTTCCGTGTTTTATTATTGCTTCTTCGCTAGAATTTTCACCATTTTATCAAACAGTTGCAGCGCTGATCCGAACTTTTATCAACTAGTAATATTTCACTCAATAATTATAGACAGAAAATAAAAACTACTATCATGGGTGTCGCCAGGATTTTCTTCGGGGATTCTTCTCTGTTAATTAATGGAGTAGCTTCTTTTTTTTCCGAAAAGGGTCCAAAGGCCACCTGAAGAAGTCAGTAGACACTAAAATAATGTCACGTAAGGAACGCTTACCGTTGCAATTTGTACTGTCGTGAGTTAGTAAAACGTGCGCATGCCATGAATCACGTGAAGAATAATGCACTCTGTAGGCTACAACACAGCATGACATATGAACTTCAAAAAGAATAAATAAAACTATTTGCTACTCTTAATTTTTTATTTATTTATTCTTGAAACAGAACATTTTCGGGGACACTGCGCAAGTACATCTAGTATATATATATATATATGTATACATACGTAAGACTGCACGTGCTATGACGCGAACTCGACCACGAGCAAGTTATGTTGATATAAATATTCATACAAGTTCTATAAATAAACTGGATTATATATATTCATTACTTAATTGGAGTTAGTGTGTACGTCACAATTATACATAAATCATTTTCTAATAACTATTTTACACCTGTTATATAAAGGTAGATATGCTGCCTTTGGAATCCTTCAGTTTAAGTATCGTATCGAACTGGCTTGGAGTATGTACGTGTGAGTAAACAGCTACTGCCTCCTAAACCAGCGTAGATGTAATTATGAAGGCGTTAACCTGGCCAGAATGTTATTTTACAGTATGCCAGTGGTTACCATTTATTTCCCACACTAGGCAACATTTAATATGATGACCATACAGCCAGAGGCCGGACACGAGCTTGTTTGGGAATACAACATGCCCCAAAAATAGTTCTACTTACTTTTACAGTATGTAGTCATAGTGATATCTATAAACCAGGGTCTGATGTGGCCCACGGTTCATATACATGTTGTTTGCCTGGTCAGTACGGTATAGAACGGTATGGTATTTGCCCATTTACACTATACTGAGAAACGGGATCGTTGGCCTTTCAGTATGTTTGAACACGTCATGGACGTGCTAAGGACACTGATGTTGCTGTTAGCCTATAAGTAGATATGGTGGCTTGTGAAGTGAGATCGACGTCAATAGCCTAACCTGTCAAAAACGATCCCCAGCCACCAGTGTCTAAATAGTGTATAGTGGAGACATGCTGTAACCATATAGTGTATAGTGGAGACATGCTGTAACCATATAGTGTATAGTGGAGACATGCTGTAACCATATAGTGTATAGTGGAGACATGCTGTAACCATATAGTGTATAGTGGAGACATGCTGTAACCATATAGTGTATAGTGGAGACATGCTGTAACCATATAGTGTATAGTGGAGACATGCTGTAACCATATAGTGTCATAGGGAACATTCCTTTTACGCGCTGGGAAAAGAAAATGTTTTTTTTATTATGCAGAAAGCTACATAATAAAGTATCTGTGCTAGTATCTAAGCCTGATTTTTAGCGTTATAAGCTTTCAGACGTGTCGCTAAGCCACATATCAGTTAAGTTACACAAAGTAAGGAGGATATTTCACAAACAACTACTGAAACATTCACTAATTATAACAGAACAGAACTAGGGGGACTAACAGAACTGGTGGAGTAACAGAACAGAACTAGGGGACTAACAGAACTGGTGGAGTGTGCTCGTGAAAAACTGGTTTGTTCCGTTTTTCAAGTGTAATTAGCAAACGTTTGGTATCCTGTGGATCAGGTATTGGAAAGGGACATAATACTTTTCAGGTGAGGGTTTAGAAAGAATTCCTTCCTTCACCGTAGTGTAAAAAGAAGAATGTCACAACTTAAACGCTTTGAATTCAGAAAGAACCCCTTCCTAAACCGTAATATAAAGAGAATAATATCACAATTTAAGACACTTTGAATTCATAAATAACCCATTCCTAAACCGTAATATAAAGAGAATGATATCACAATTTAAGGCACTTTGAATTCAGAAAGAAACCCTTCCTAAACCGTAATATAGAGAGAATAATATCACAATTTAAGGCACTTTGAATTCAGAAAGAAACCCTTCCTAAACCGTAATATAAAGAGAATAATATCACAATTTAAGGCACTTTGAATTCAGAAAGAACCCCTTTCTAAACCGTACTATAAAGAGAATAATATCACAATTTAAGGCACTTTGAATTCAGAAAGAAACCCTTCCTAAACCGTAATATAAAGAGAAGAATTTCGAAACTACAAATACTTTGTTATTAGAATCCGCCTATAATCGTTAGAGGGCGATTCAAGTTTACCAGAGAGTTTTTTTGTCGATACAAAGCTACGTAATGGGCTCACTGTACTCTTCTCACCGTGAGTATTGAAATCTGTTGTTTAGGGTTGTACGCTGTCTTCAAGAGAAATTGCATTGTCTGCTTGAAAATGGTAATCGTTCTTTAACACAAACAATATTTCATGCTGAGAGATTGACCATTGATGAAAAAGATAGCGTTACGTGGATCACGTGCGTAAGAATCTCGCAATGATAACGCGACAGCCCTCAGTAAATGGAATCCTGACTATGATAATGAAATATACAAAGGACTTAATACTATGCTACAGCCACTAGTGTTATTATATAAATATTCAAGTTATGCATAGTTTCTTTTGTACTTGAACTGCATCAAATAATTGCTTATTTACTAATTACTAGAAAAATTATTAAACCTAACAAAATGAAGTTCAAATGAGGAACCGTTATTCATAAAAGGAAATCCTATGTGACGTATTATATGGGTGTAGCCTTGTGGCTAACATAACAGGCTGCGGATCGGTGGATCCAAGGCTCGAACCGCACTTTCAGCACTGGGGGTTTGTAACACCGGCGTTATTGGGTTACGAGTAACTGCATAAGTGACGGGTGCTGCTGGCTGTTGTCCTCCCTTTGGGTCCCCCAAAGAAACAGCGGTGAGTTTACGGACTTATAACGCTAAAATCCAAGGTTCGATTCCCCGCGGTGGACAAATCAAATGCTCCAATGTGGCTTTGTTCTAAAACAACCAGCCAATCCCCCTTTGGTCAGAAGGTTGAAAATATCAAGTGCCTACATAGGATCTCCATGGTAGAATAAGAAACATATTATTTTCACAACATCCGTTGTCAGAAGGTTGAAAATATCAAGTGCCTACATAGGATCTCCATGGTAGGATAAGAAACATATTATTTTCAC
>NW_013668855.1:99661-107536 GCF_000517525.1 Limulus polyphemus
AGAATAACAAACATATTATTTTCAAAACATCCGTGGTCAGAAGGTTGAAAATATCAAATGCCTACATAGGATCTCCATGGTAGAATAACAAACATATTATTTTCACAACATCCGTGGTCAGATGGTTGAAAATATCAAGTGCCTACATAGGATCTCCATGGTAGAATAACAAGCATATTATTTTCACAACATCCGTCAAGAGAGATTTTGAAATTTTCACTTCCGTTTCCTTTCGTCCACCAAACTAGACTGTGGCAATACATATTGTGGTCAGTCTTAATAACTATTCTGTGGTCATTAAATCCCCCCATTGAAAAAATATCAGTTACCAATGTTATACACCGAAGGACTGTCTGATGAACAGTAGTGAAGAGTGTTACACACTGATGGGCTGTTTAATAAGATATGGTCAAGAGTGTTACACACTGAAGAACTGTTTAATAAGCTGTAACCAAGAGCGTTACATACTGAAAAAGAGTTTAATAAGCTGTGGTCAAGAGTGTTACACACTGAAGAACTGTTTAATAAGCTGTAACCAAGAGTGTTACACGTCGAAGAACTGTTTAATAAGCTGTGGTCAAGAGTGTTATTGACTAAACAACTGTGTAATAAGCTGTTGTCGAGAGTGTTATAGACTAAACAACTGTGTAATACGCTGTTGTCGAGAGTGTTATAGACTAAACAACTGTGTAATACGCTGTTGTCGAGAGTGTCAAACACTGTAGAACTGTTTAATAAGCTGTGGTCAACAGTGTTACACGTTGAAGAACTGTTTAATAAGCTGTGGTCAAGAGTGTTATACGTTGAAGAACTGTTTAATAAGCTGTGGTCAAGAGTGTTATAGACTAAACAACTGTGTAATACGCTGTTGTCGAGAGTGTCAAACACTGTAGAACTGTTTAATAAGCTGTGGTCAACAGTGTTACACGTTGAAGAACTGTTTAATAAGCTGTGGTCAAGAGTGTTATACGTTGAAGAACTGTTTATTAAGCAGCGGTCAAGATTTTTATAATGATATTCAAAAAGTTTTTTGCTGCTAATAAAATCTTGTTTTGTGATATTAATACATCAATCATTAGAGCCGTTGGGTTAGGGTGTTTGCTTCTTATTCAAAACATACTTTAACTATCGTCCTAACGAAGCTAAGTCAGGATAATATATGTATATATGGGAATATTAAAAATAAATCGCTCAAATAAATAAAGGTAAGAATCACGAATTTCAAATATGCTGTATTTATTTTTGTTTCTGCGAGTATATATATATGGAAGACTAGGAACGTTTCAAAATTATCTCCGTGAGAATTAAGAATTGGCAACTAGTTAGCCTTGAGTTGACAACATTTTATAGCTAGATATGTAAGATATAATCTGAGCAAATTATAAATTCTCGGCAGGATTTCAAGCAAACATTGGCAAATATTGTGGTTGCCTTTTGCAATTTCGCTGAAAAGGAGGCCGCAAGAACGTAATAAAGCAGTCGATGAAAAAAAAGTACCTGGAAATGATAAATTAAATATAAAACGCATTTAGTGGTTCTACATATGACAAGTTTGGGTTTTCAAGTATTTGCTTTTCTTTACATTTAACTCCGCTTTATTTTTTACATTTTAAATGCAGATAAATAATATTCTATTGCAGGTTTGTGTAGCGCAAAGCTATAGGGAATCGAACCCTGGCTCATAGCGTTGTAAATCCTAGCCTAACCACTGACCCACCGCGGGAAATATTAATAGGAAGACGTGTGTATTTTATTTCGTATTGATTCTGCACCGCCCCCCAAGTAGCTCAGCGGTAAGTCTGCAGGCTTACGACCCTAAAAATCTGGTTTCGCTACCCTTGGTGGACGGAGCGCAGATAGCTCATTCTTGTAGCTTTGCGCATAACAACAATCAAACTGATGCTGTACTAAAATTATTTAATTAATAATATGAATTATTTTATGTTGGCGCAAACTTACACAATGGACTAATGCGCTCTGCCCAACACGGGGATTAAACCCTGTATTTTAGATTTGTAACTCCGTAAACTTAACGCTGACACACTTGGGAACAACGAGTAAAATGAGCAGTGTTGGAGTGGAATATTCAATATTTATCTCTTGGACTTTTGAAAAAAAAGTTTTTATTTTTTTACTCGTCATTGAGCTTTGTAAAGAGATAAAAACACCAACTGCGGGTCTCGAAAGTTGTGATTCTTCTATTCTTTCGTCTAACAACTAGAAACACTCCTGCCTGTTAAATTCGTCCTTAATCTCCACAACTGGAAAAACGCCTGTCATGTAGGCTGTAAAGATCGTCCTTAGTTTTCACTTGACACCTGTAAGAACGCTTATTTCGCAGCTATGAAGTCGTTATTGGTTTTCTTTTCACAGCTAGAATTCTTCCTTGATATCCACTTTACAAGCTGGGAGTTAATATCCACTTCACAAGCTGGGAGTTCTTCCTTAATATCCACTTCACAAGCTGGAAGTTAATATCCACTTCACAAGCTGGGAGTTAATATCCACTTCACATGCTGGAAGTTAATATCCACTCCACAAGCTGGGAGTTCTTCCTTAATAAGTGGAAGAACTTCTGTCTTACTATTTCAAAATTATTATTATTTAATTACATAGATCGATATGACACTTTCATCGTATCTGTTTGAGAAATTTCGCCAGAGGTCCTTATTTTCCAAGAAAATTTTTGCAGATGTTTAATTGGATTGCTTTATTGGTCAAACAAAAAATGGCTGTTCTAATTTTCAGACGTAACATTACCAACGTTGGTTGGTGTTCAAGTAAAAACCCCCAAGATAAATGTTACTCTACAGGAACGCCGCTGTCAGTTCTCTGAACCTCAAAAAGAAAAGAAAAATATTACAAGAAAGATAATAGAATCTCGATAGTTCTCTCAAGGTTAAGTTCTACTGATGTTTGGCTGCGAATAAGATGTGACCCAAATAACGAACTTTGAACCAGAATGTATCACATTTTAAAGTCTAGAGGTTACGATTTGTGTTTTAATATTTCTGTTTTTAATTCGCTTTTATAGAGAAACTTACAATTAACAACGTGTGGGGGAATAAGATGAAAGTTGCCCCTCTAGCGGCCATCAAGAGGTTCCAAACTGTAGTCAGAATCACAAGAAGTTATAAAATTAGCCCATGTTAAGAAGTGAAAAATGTGAACGTATGTTCGTTTTTTATTATTGTTCTGCAGAGCAAAGCCACATTGGGCGATCTGTTGTACCACTGTCCCACCGGGGGACGAGCCAGGGGCCCAAAAATATTCACGTGACCTCCTTCTTTCCCCCAAACAGTGAGACCCCAAAACCGTCCCTGCACGCAATACTGTTTTTGGCTTTGATCAGTAACGATGAATTCCACTGTGACGTCATGCAACATGGTTTGGTAAAAAAAAAAAATATCGAATTAACGGTAGAGAAGCCAGCCACTTATTCAACGATAACTCGAAAAGGAAATGTTGAATTGAGTAATGACTCTTAAAATTACTTATATATTTTTATGTATATTTTGTTATTTTTAAAATCTTAATAACAAGAAGTCTTTAATGTTTAATTTCATATAAACCAGCTGTCTAATTATCGAACAAGTGATTAATTCATGCTTTGTCGGAATGAGCGTTAACACAAGCTCTTTATCGAACTGCTTAAATGTTAAACAAAAACAACTCTGAAAGTTATACAACCGAGGCAGTTTGCTAGGAATTCGTGTTTGTTTATGGTCATTATATATGTATACATTCTTGTATGTGAAAGAATTGAAAAGGGTCATTATTGATGGATATTTTAAGCTCCAAAACACTGAACGACCTTTGACCTTGGGCACTGATTACTTAACTGGATTATTCTTGGAATCTAGATCAACTTGGTTGGATTCTATTAATCAAGAGTATTAATTCGTGTCGTGGTTGAATTGTCAATATCTGTAAATGCTAAGTTCTCGAATCGCAGTTGAAAAATCCCTTTTTTCTTCTTCTTCTTCTTCTTCTTGTAGCCTTGAGAAACCTTCCAGACAACAGTATCCTGTTGAAGAGTAATGAGAAATTAATTAATTGCAGTTCTTGAATAGTTGTTTATCTCGCCGCTAGAAAATCGCATTAAGAACGTCAATAACGTTTGTTAGCATTTTGGAAGCAATCCAAAACGTTTCAGAATAGAAAATAAAACCAGAATATATAAAACTTTACTTACGATTAATTGGTAGGGTCAAACAGTTATTTTTATCACCACGAATAGTCTTTGAATTTTAACGAGCAGACTG
This sequence comes from Limulus polyphemus, assembly GCF_000517525.1. Taxonomy (NCBI): domain Eukaryota; kingdom Metazoa; phylum Arthropoda; class Merostomata; order Xiphosura; family Limulidae; genus Limulus; species Limulus polyphemus. The sequence goes on from NW_013668855.1 coordinate 103,927, forward strand.
ACTTCAACGAACAAAGATAATTTTAATGCTACTTTTTCGGCCAAGGACATTCAGCAGTTTTAATTGTCATGGCATAATGTGTCGCCAGTCAACTCTGTATGTCTGTGTTACTCGGTGATTATTCGAAAATATAATAACTCACATTTCTTTGAAGTATTTTCCTAAGAACCAGACGACGTACCTGCTGGCCTTTTCAGCTCTATAAGAACCAGACGATGTACCTGCTGGCCTTTCCAGCTCTATAAGAACCAGACGATGTACCTGCTGGCCTTTTCAGCTCTATAAGAACCAGACGATGTACCTGCTGGCCTTTTCAGCTCTATAAGAACCAGACGATGTACCTGCTGGCCTTTTCAGCTCTATAAGAACCAGACGATGTACCTGCTGGCCTTTCCAGCTCTATAAGAACCAGACGATGTACCTGCTGGCCTTTCCAGCTCTATAAGAACCAGACGATGTACCAGCTGGCCTTTCCACCTCTATACATTCCACCTGAGGAAACCTTGGTTTAACTAAAATATGGGACCTTTTTTTTAACAATTATCAACCGAATGAATCTCTTTGGAAATTAACAGATTATTAGCTATAGCAACAAACATGGCAAAAGAATTAAAAATATTTCTCTTGTAAGGTAAATGACCACGAAATAAAACTGTATCAAGATGTCTTGAAATATTTTGAATTAAACTTGATTAATTTTCAAAATTTTCTAATTACTTATTTTTGTTCTTTCTTCGTAATTAAGCACAAAGCTACACAATGGGATATCTGTGCTCTTCTCACCACGGGTATCGAAACCCGGATTCTAGCGTTGTAAGTCTGCAGACATACCGCTGTGCCACTGGGGGACTCTAATTAGTTAAAGCTCCTTACACAGACACTTTAGTACACATACTTCGCGACAAAAACATCTCAGTTCATTTTGTACTTTCTAATTAGATTACCACAATTATCCCGGATGTAGCTTGTTGAGATAACCTAGTAAATATCTTTAAGTTCCATAATATCCCATCAGGGGAAATTGACAGAACTTTGTAGGTGGTGACAATACTACAGGTTCCCAAGAGGGGATATACAAAGAGCTTTACAGTGGACCATGAGAACCCATTAATTTGAAGATATGACATAAACTAGGGGATATACAAAGAGCTTTACAGTGGACCATGATAATCCATTAATTTGAAGATATGACATAAACTAGGGGATATACAAAGAGCTTTACAGGGGACCATGAGAATCCATTAATTTGAAGATATGACATAAACTAGGGGATATACAAAGAGCTTTACAGGGGACCATGAGAATCCATTAATTTGAAGATATGACATAAACTAGTGGATATACAAAGAGCTTTACAGGGGACCATGAGAATCCATTAATTTGAAGATATGACATAAACTAGGGGATATACAAAGAGCTTTACAGGGGACCATGAGAATCCATTAATTTGAAGATATGACATAAACTTTATAGTCTGCAAATCTACACATACAAATATGGCACAATAAATCAAACTTTTCTGATTAACTGAGCAACGTGAACAGATAATACGGTTCGATCAAACGTTCCTGATGAACTTAGTAACACGAAAAGATAATACTGTAGATCACACTTTTCTGTTGAATTTAGCAACATGAACAAATAATACGGTAGATCATACTTTTCTGATCAACTTAGAAACCCGAACAGATGATCGGTAGATCACACTTTTCTGATCAACTTGGTAACACGAACAGATTATCGGTAGATCAAATTTTTCTGTTCAACTTAGTAACACGAACAATTGATTTGTAGATCACACTTTTCTGGTGAACTTAGTAACATGAACAAATGATACGGTACCTCACAATTTTCTGATGAACTTAGCGACATGAACAAATAATACGGTATATCATACTTTTATCATCAACTTAGTAACACAAACAGATGATCGGTCGATCACACTTTTTGATCAATTTAGTAACATGAACAAATAATACGGTAGATCATACTTTTCTGATCAACTTAGTTACACAAACAGATGATCGGCAGATCACATTTTTCTGGTGAACTTAGTAACATGAACATATGATACGGTAGATCAAACTTTTCTGATGAACTTAGTCACACGAATAGATGATTCGACAGATCACACTTTTCTGATGAACTTAGGAACACGAACAGATAATCGGTAGATCACAATTTTCTGGTGAATTTAGTAACATTAACTGATGATAAGGTAGATCAGACTTTTATTATGAACTTAGTAACACGAACTGATGATACGGTAGATCCCACTTTTCGGACAAACTAAACAACACAAAGAGATGAAACGGTAGATTACACTTTTCTGATGAATTAAACAACACAAACAGATAATACGGTAGATCACACTTTTCTGATGAAATTAATAACACGAACAAAAAATACGGTCCGATCAAACGTTCCTGATGACTTAGTAACACAAACAGATAATACGGTAGATCACACTTTTCTGATGAACCTAGCAACATGAACAAATGATCGGCAGATCACAATTTTCTGATCAACTTGGTAACACGAACAGATGATACGGTAGATGAAACTATTGTGTTCAACTTAGTAACACGAACAATTGATTTGTAGATCACACTTTTATGGTGAACTTAATAACACGAACAAATGGTACGGTAGATCACACTTTTCTGATGAACATAGCGACATGAACAAATAATACTGTAGATCATACCTTTCTGATCAACTTAAAAACACGAACAGATGATCGGTAGATCACACTTTTCTTGTCGAACTTAATAACACCAACAGATATTACGGTAGATAACACTTTTCTGATAAACTTAGTAACACGAACAGATAATACAGTAGATCACACTTTTCTGATGAACCTAGCGACATTAACAAATAATACGGTAGATCATACTTTTCTGATCAACTTAGTAACATGAACAGATGATCGGTAGATCACACTTTTCTGATGAACTTAGCAACATCAACAGATCATACGGTATATCACATTTTTCTGATGAACTTAATAACACCAACTGATTATCGGTAGATCACACTTTTCTGGTGAACTTAGTAACACAAACAGATGATCGGTCGATCACACATTTTTGATCAATTTAGTAACACGAACATATAATCGGCAAATCACACTTTTCTGGTGAATTTAGTAACACAAATAAATTATTCGATAGATCACACTTTTCTGATGAACTTAATAACACCAACTGATTATCGGTAGATCACACTTTTCTGGTGAACTTAGTAACACAAACAGATGATCGGTCGATCACACATTTTTGATCAATTTAGTAACACGAACAGATAATCGGCAAATCACACTTTTCTGGTGAACTTAGTAACATGAACAGATGATACGGTAGATCACACTTTTATGACGAACTAATAAACACGAATAGGTGATACGGTAGATCAAACTTTTCTGATGAATTTCGTAACACGAATAGATGATTCGACAGATCACACTTTTCTGATCAACTTAGTGACACGAACAGATAATACGGTAGATCACAGTTTTCTGATGAACCTAGCGACATGAACAGATGATCGGCAGATCACACTTTTCTTATCAACTTAATAACACAAACAGATGATCGGCAGATCACAC
>NW_013668855.1:107812-113811 GCF_000517525.1 Limulus polyphemus
AAACAGATAATACGGTAGATCACACTTTTCTGATCAACTTAGTGACACGAACAGATAATACGGTAGATCACAGTTTTCTGATGAACCTAGCGACATGAACAAATAATACGGTAGATCATACTTTTCTGATCAACTTAGTAACATGAACAGATGATCGGTAGATCACACTTTTATGGTCAACTTAGTAACACGAACAGATGATCGGCAGATCACACTTTTCTTATCAACTTAATAACACAAACAGATGATCGGCAGATCACATTTTTCTGGTGAACTTAGTAACATGAGCACATGATACGGTAGATCACACTTTTCTTGTGAACTTAGTAAAATGAAGAGATTATATGGTAGATCACGCTTTTCTGATGAACTTAGCAACATCAACAGGTGTTATGGTAGACCACATTTTTCTGATGAACTTAGCAACATCAACAGGTGTTACGGTGGACCACATTTTCCTGATGAAGTTAGCAACACGAACTTATGATACGGTACATCACACTTTTCTGACGAACTAAACAACACGAACAGGCGATACGGTAGATCACACTTTTCTGGTGAACTTTGTAACACGAACAGATAATACTGTAGATCACACTTTTCTGACGAACTAAACAACACGAACAGGCGATACGGTAGATCACACTTTTCTGGTGAACTTTATAACACGAACAGATAATACTGTAGATCACACTTTTTGATGAACTTAGTAACACGAACAGATGATACGGTAGATCAAACTTTTCTGACGAACTAAACAAACTAAACATATAATACGGTAGATCACACTTTTCTGATAAATTTAGTAACACGAACAGATGATCAGTAGATCACATTTTTCTGGTGAACTTAGTAACATGATCGCATGATACGGTAGATTAAACTTTTCTGGTGAACTAACTAGCATGACCACATTATACGGTAAATCACACTTTTTTAGTGAACTTAGTAACATGAACAGATGATACGGTAGATCACACTTTTCTGATGAACTTAGTAACACGAACAGATAATACGGTAAATCACACTTTTCTAGTGAACTTAGTAACATGAACAGATGATACGGTAGATCACACTTTTCTGATAAACTTGGTAACACGAACAGATAATACGGTAGATCACACATTTCTGTTGAACTTAGTAACATGAACGCATGATACGGTAGATTACACTTTTCTGGTGAACTAACTAGCATGACCACATTATACGTACATCACACTTTTCTATTGAACTTAGTAATACGAACAGACGATACGGTAGATCACACATTTCTGGTGAACTTAGTAACATGAACACATGATACGGTAGATTTTACTTTTCTAATGGACTATCTAACATGGCCAGATAATACGGTAGATCACACTTTTCTATTGAACTTAGTAATACGAACAGATGATACGGTTGATCACACTTTTCTGATAAACTTGGTAACACGAACAGATAATACGGTAGATCACACATTTCTGATCAACTTAGTAACATGAACGCATGATACGGTAGATTACACTTTTATGGTGAACTAACTAGCATGACCATATTATACAGTACATCACATTTCTCTAGTGAACTTATTAACATGAACAGATGATACGGTACATCACACTTTTCTATTGAACTTAGTAATACGAACAGACGATACGGTAGATCACACATTTCTGGTGAACTTAGTAACATGAACACATGATACGGTAGATTTTACTTTTCTAATGAACTATCTAACATGGCCAGATAATACGGTAGATCACACTTTTCTATTGAACTTAGTAATACGAACAGATGATACGGTTGATCACACTTTTCTATTGAACTTAGTAATACGAACAGATGATACGGTTGATCACACTTTTCGGACCAACTAAAACACAAACAGATAATACGGTAGATCACACTTTTCTGATGAACTTAGCAGCACGAACAGATGATACGGTAGAACACACTTTTCAGACGAACTAAACAACACAAACAGATAATGCGGTAGATCACACTTTGCTGAATAATTTAATAACACGAATAGATGATTCGACTGATCACACTTTTTAGATGAACTTAGTAACATGAACAGATTAAACGCCAGATCACACTTTTCTGATGAATTTAGTAACACGAATAGATAATACGGTACATCACACTTTTCTGGTGAACTTAGTAACACGAACAGACAATACGTTAGATCACACTTTTCTGATTATTTGAGCAGCATGAACAGATGAAACGGTAGATCACACTTTTCTGATGAACTTGGTAACATGAACAGGTAAGACGGTAGGTCACACTTTTCTGATGAACTCAGTAACACGAAGATATGGTACGGTAGATCACACTTTTCTGATGAACTTGGTAACATGAACAGGTAAGACGGTAGGTCACACTTTTCTGATGAACTCAGTAACACGAAGATATGGTACGGTAGATCACACTTTTCTGATGAATTTAGTAACATGTACAGATGATACGGTAGATCACATTTTTCTGATCAATTAAACTGCACAAACAGATGATCCGTAGATCAAGCCTGTCTCATGAAGGATGATATTCTAAATGTTTTGGTAGGAAGGGTATAGCATGATTTCTCTCAAAATTATTTAAATACATTTCGTAAGATAATTATCATCTAAACGTTAAGTTAATAGGATGAAAGCTGCATTAACGAGTAAAGCCGTTTTAAACTATTTACTTAACAATGTCTGTGTAAAATACTAATTTTTATATTAAAGTTGCAACAGAGTGATTGCAACATTGAATTCATGTGGTTATCCACAATAGAGTAATGTGTATTTAAAGAAAGAGAGAGAGACAAAGCTGTGATTGGATGATTTGACTCATCACGATTTAATCTCAGAAACTATAGAATCTTCTTACTTAATTCGTATTTTGTAAGAGTTCGAGACTTATCCTGATCAACATAATGTTTAGCGCCATCTGTTGTATGCATATCATAACATTAAAATTAACAAATGGAGTTTACGGTCTTAGTCGAACATGTATTATATTTCTAGCGCAAAAGTTTCAGACTATTGCAATAGCGTGTATGTTATTAGACTTCTTGCTCCATCTTACGGACGTCCAGATGAGTGTTGTTAATTTTACTTTTACAAGGGAATTTGTGAGAAACCACATTATTTATTTTGAATGAAATTTGGGCCACGTTTTGGCCTTGTGGTAGAGTTCTGGACTTGGGAACTGGCGAGTTGGATTCGAACACGTGCAAAACACCATAAAACTTTCCCCAACTTTTAGCTGTAAGTGCGTTATAAGAGTGAAGATCAGTTTCTTAGCTTGAATGGTGGGCGTTAGGGTGCTGTTGACTGGCTGCTTTCCCTCTGGTCAGTAGTTTAAATTATGCACAATGAAAAGTAAATATTTATATACATAGACAATGCAAAAAGGTTTCCCGCCAACACAAATTATGAGCCTGTTTATTCTCTAAAAAAACTACAAAAATACACCTCCCGGAATATAATTAAAAAAAACAGTAGAACTAGTTAGCGTGGAAACAAGATCCTAAAAAATTCACGTTTTTGGATTTCTACTATTCGAATGGTTTATTAGTCTCTTGTGTAGCCAATCACGACAAAAAGAAACTAATATAGTTTTTTAAATGTATTTCTAGTCCCTTTTTCAGTTTTTCACCCTTTTTGAAAAATTGATATTTGCTACTTTAAAATGTCTACTTTCAGTTTCTGCAACACATTGTGTCAAAACACCCCTACATATCCATCAAGAATGATATTGAAAATCATAATCCTGAATTGAAAATTAAATACTTCCCATAGCGACTACCCTAGCAACAGAATTCATGGCAATTCGCAACCTCTTTGGTGGCTAATTTTCTTGTAAATGACCCAGAACAATAGATAACTAAGATGAGAGAAACTTAGCTACTTCTTTGCTCATGTTAAACTATATATATACATATACATGTGAATAAAAAAAAAAGTATATTCTAAACAAGGGTTAGTAAACACATGGCATTCCCGCAGACCACATACGAATATAATTTGTATATTTTCAAGTGCAATTTATGTGTAAAACTTTATTATAGGGTTCATTTCTAAGCTTTATTATTTATGAAAATTCAAGTTCCAATAAATGTAAATATGCAACTTGTAGGATGAAGTTATCTCCCATTAAAATTTCTTTGGAGTTTGTTGGAAGACATGTTGGACAAACTGCAAAAGTGTGTTATCACAAGTCACAAAATACATAGCCTGTAAAAATTAATTTAATATGAAACAGTTATAGTTTTTATGGATGAAATAATCCTAGATTAAACTATGTTTACTAACGTAATTCCTTAATTTATCAGAATTTATTTTGATAAAAAAAAACTTCTAGGTTTTATTGATAGTAAGACTAGTGTAATGTAAAGTTTAATAAAATCTAAATTTTCTTTTGTTTAGCCTCAAAGCCGCAATTTTCCTTTTCCATTCAATGAAATTGGCGATTATTACGGATTAATACCAGCTTACTCTTTCAGAACATTGGATCATATTGTTACGACAGCGGAGGTCACGTGACCCTAGTAACACGTCATATTCTCGAAGCTTCGTGGATCCTCGGGAGGTTACTAGATTTTAGGTATTCTTTTATATATAAGACGGTGAAGACGTGACGGGAACAACGTAATGTGTAATTGAACTGCGGACGTTCGTTGTGAATTATAGCGTTTGTTATAGCGCGACTGTGGAAATTAAGTGTATCGCAAAGTTGTATTCAGAAAGAATGAACCAGTTTTATTTAAGAAAGGACTTGTGTCGCTAAAGTTTCGTCGGAACGAATTTACGGAAAATTAACTAACGAACGGAGACGTAACAGTATTAATAGTGTTGTAAACAACAAGGGTGACTACCTCTACAGTCTACGTTATCTGTATCATTTAACGTTTAATCTGTCGCTACAGAGTAAGAACATATTTTCTCTTATCCAGAATAAAAACAGGTTGTTTTATAAATGTGCTCACAGGTTAACACAAAGTTCTTAGCTGCTATGTCTGTGGAAGTGATGACATATCTACTAAGTAAGTAATATAAAATGGACTTGTATGAAGAAGAAAGGTCCACTTTTCGAAAGCGCTCAGGTTATAGGGTTATAGGTTGAATCTACATGTTTTTCTGACATCATGAAAGTAAGTAATATAAATACTCCTTTCTTAACCATAACATGATCATTGTTGTTAATAGTGAATTTCTTGAAGTATGTTATATATTTATGGAGTATGACTGCAACTCTGTTTACTCATTTTTAAAAATATGATACTTTTCATAATTTTTACCTGGATATATAACAAAGGAAATAGTTAAGTTTTTTTGCCCTACTACCTATTTTCTGAGTCATTCACCTATGGTATTACTTGTGCCTTCTAGTAAAATAAATTTTTGTAAAGTTTAACACACTACATGGAAGTACATAATTTGACGATAACGACTTGCATTCTTAACCTGAATGTCGAAAGGTCGTAAAAATACTCTAATCCTTTTACATCCTTACATTCTTTTACTTTAACATAACTATGTCCCCGAAGTCCCAGTAAAAGGGGGGCCTGACAAACTGAAGAATTGCCGACGAGGGAAACACAAGTTCTTCAAATACCTATAGAATGATATGTTTCTTTTTTGTGAGTGTAAAACACTTAAATACACCACTTCGATTCTTGATACCTCACTACTATAAAGTCTTGGTTTGGTTTGATATTTCATTGATGGTAGTATCCAGGGTCACTGATGATGAGTAGAATTATCCGAAACTGGCCCGGCATGGCCAGGTGGTTAGGGCGCTCGACTCACAGTCTGCGGGTCGCGGGTTCAAATTCCCGTCACACCAAACATGCTCGACCTTTCAGCCGTGGGGGCGTTATAATGTTACGATCAATCCCACTATTCGTTGGTAAAAGAGTAGCCTAAGAGTTGGCGGTGAGTGGTGATGACTAGCTGTCTTCCCTCTAGTCTTACACTGCTAAATTAGGGACGGCTAGCGCAGATAGCCCTCGTGTAACTTTGCGC
>NW_013668855.1:114600-118655 GCF_000517525.1 Limulus polyphemus
TATATATATAAATTTTACTAAGTGATGGACTAGTTACTTATTTATTGCTTTTATAATTGATTTTGCCCCCTCTCCCAATAACACAGCGGAATGTCTGCAGACTTACAACGCTAGAAACCGGGTTTCAATACCCGTGATAGGCAGAGCACAGATAGCCGATTGTGTAACTTTAAGCTACAAACAAACAGACCAACTAATTTTAGGACATTTCTGGAAGTTAGGACCTTTATTCACTAGGCCTAAAATGTTAAGTATCTTCTCTCTTCCTCCAAAACAAGTTTCATTGGTGGAAATTTTTACCAATAGAGCTAATTCTCAGAAAATTGCAAGACTTCCCGATTTTTTAAAATATTTAAATTTTACTGATATTTGTACAACCATATTTGTTTGTGCTTGAAATGTTTCCAAGAATCCAGTGAAAAGCCTAAACGTCATAATATTTCTAAAGGTGAGAGGGGAGAATTAATAAACTTACAAAAATATATAGTTATTTTAAAACGTGATAAAGGAAATGGTATTGCCATGCTGAATGAAAGTGATTGTATTAGAAAGGGGTTAGATATTTGGAGCAATCAGTATTTGTATTTATACAGCCAAGCTACTAAGGCTATCATCTGCCACCATCCCTAATTTTCAGCTTCTGACCTGAAGGAAAGCCATCAGTTAGCAGCAACTTACCACCCAGGATTAAAATTCGTATTATTCCAATAAATATTCCCCGCAATATCGAAATTCATAACTCTTCCACAGGACCGTACCCCGTTGAACAATCAAAGTAAATTCCAAGAACTTATGGAGGACCCTACAGCCAAGAGAGAGAGCACGCCTTACGGAAATTTCAGGTTCACTTGTGGCCAACAGAAAAGTTCAAGTTGTTCACAACAATGCATGTTTAGGACGATTAAGCAAAGAATAAATCAAGCTCAGGCAGCAAACGACGAAAAACAAACAACTGTTTAAATAAATCAGAATCTATTCGTACAAAAAGACACGTCAACACGTAGTTGACTTGCTTCCTTGTTTCTGCCTGACTGCTAGGCTAACAATGAAGCAAAATGTCTGTATTTTATATCCCTTTTCTTCCTTACAGGTCAACACGAGAGGAAGACCCAGAGAATTCACGAGCAAGAGACAGAACTATGTAAATACTTGTGAAATACTCTAACGAAACAAAGAAAGTCTAGTGTCCCACAAGATCACAGGTTACATACTTTTAAACAATGGTCTACACACAACTTTAAGTCAAGCCAGTTGGACACGTTTCTGTATTACCAGTTTGAATAGGCTATTTTCCAAGATTTTCGTACAGAAGTACATGCACACATGCTTGAGACTTGTAGAACAAAGGTTGCAGCACTTAGTCTTTACCTGTGTAAAGACATACTTATGTTAAAGTAAAAGAATGTAAGGATGTAAAAGGTTAGAGTATTTTTACGACAATTTTTTCGGCAATCAGGTTAAGAATGCGAATCGTTATCGTCAAATTATGTACTTCCATGTAGTGTGTTAAACTTTAAAGAAATGTTTCTTACTAGAAGGCACAAGTAATACCATAGGTGAATGGCCCAGAAAATAGGTAGTAGAGCAAAAAAAAACTTAACTATTTCGTTTGTTATATATCCAGGTAAAAAATTTGAGCAATGGGATATTCGGTAAAGATGTCAGTTGTAGAGTAATTATAACTCCCCAAGTAACTAATTAAGTCATGCGAATGGATGAAATAGAGACTGGGCAGAAAGTGAAACACTTTTTAATTGTTAAAGCTGAAACCATGTGCGGGAAGGGCTAAGCTCAACATTTCTTACTACACAAGAGACGTTGTATTTACCCAGAGCGACTACGGATATCACGTGGCTAACCAATCTCTTTGTTTAAACATCGGAAAAATGCTATAAATAATAACGATGACCTTTGCCGTGCTAAGGCTATAATAATAGTCTTAGCATTGCTTAGAAATGATTCAAAAATATATCAATATAAGAGATCAACGACGACCGCTGCTTAGACGTATCGCTAAAGACTTACTTCATCTAATGTTCTTAAATTTGAACGTCATCTAAACGTCCAAATACATGTAGTATCTTAGGAAAATTTCAACCGTCTAATAAATAAAGGACCTTCATGTCCAAAAAAAAATATTCATGTGATACCATGATCATCATTTTGACATTATCACGTCAATTAAATATTTCCTCTGAGTAAGTTATTACTGTTCAGAATGTGACAAGTCATTCGAACATTTAAATATACATCATTGTTCAGGGTATTGTGATGTTTGTTACCGTAATGAATGCTCGAATGGTCAATCCATAGTTTGTGCTGATTATAACAGATTTTGTAAATCGGCAGACTGTTACGACATACATAAAACAGAGAATAGTAAACAAACAGTACCTTCACGTGAACAGTTTTACCAGTGTAGAAATTGTTTGGTCATTATTGACAGTCCCCCAGTGGCACAGCAGTATGTCTGCGGATTTACCACGCTAGAATCTGGGTTTCGATACCCGTGGTGGGAAGAGCACAGATAACCCATTGTGTAGAGAACGTGTTTCTAGGCTGCCATGGCATAATGAGTCATATGATAGTGTCTAAACACGAATATAATTAATCAGTTTGAATCATCTATTGGATAGTTAATTAAATAATTTATAATTCAATCGTCCTAAAAGGATGTTTAACTCTAATTCGTTAGTTAATTAATTCAAATATAATTAAATGAAGTCCTAAAAAAGGACTCTTAACACTAGTTCATTAGTTAATTAAATCATTAAATCATAACACTAATTAATTAAATCATTTATACTTAAATCAAATCCTAAAATGACATTTGATTTCCTTACCATTTAAGTAGTCCTGCGAGGAAAATACAATAATTAAAACTTACTCTATCAAGTGATTAAAGATTTTCAGTACTAATTTATTAGTTCATTACATTTCCTGTCCTAAAGAACTATATTTTAATTAAAACTTACTCAATCAAGTACTTAAAGTTTTTCAGTAACATGATTATAATAAAATGTCATAAACATTATTTAACGTAACATGTTTGAATGAGATCACGACATACATTTTACTACGCACACGATACATGTATATAGGTTTTAATTTCCCTAAAAATGGCGATATCATACAACAATTAAAATACATACTTTACTAATTTGACTTTATACAACAAGATCAATAAAACGTTTATTTTGTAATAACACTTTCACTAGTTTGACTTTATAACTTGACATAATATTTTACACTTGTTACTTTATCTTACACAAGTTTTACACATGTGATCAATGTTAAAACCATTATTTAACAAGTCCACGAGTCATCAGCGTCTAGATTTAATTATTTTACATATTTTAACATCTGTACTAATACCATTAAGAATAATAAATAAATTACTTACTACTTAATCTTATGGGCATCGATCACTGGTAAATACAATATCCAAAGGCACACAAATCTTGTGAAGGTATGAAATACATAACTTCTTTCAATGTTCTGTAGGACACTTACTGTTTTGATTTGACAAATCATACATTTTATAACCAATATTCTCTCTACAACTAAATATAATAAATGAACGACTTACTGATTACTAAAAGTTAAAATACCAGAACTTTCAGACTGTCTAAGACACTATCAGGAAATCACACGTAAACAAGTGGCTTAGATTTTGTTGGTCCATTTTCTATTATACGTTCACACAACTAACGAACCGGTATGATTTCAAACTGATATCAAACATTGCTACCGTTTAACCTTACTTCATACGCAGATAGATAGTTATTGTAAGAAGAAAGGATTGTGATAACATGTGCTCAAAGACTAGACACTTAAAGCTTTCTTTGGAAATACTGACGTCACCAACCCTTAACACACAGCTTCCCAAGTATGACTCATTGAAGGTCACTGACAGACTTGATTAAGATTGACAAAGGTCAAATTCGATGACGAGGAACCCACTTTGAGACTAATAATAGTTGGAGACGGCTTGAATGGGTAATGAAGAAAAACTTTAATATAAGTTTAACATAACAGCAAATGTACAACGCTTC
>NW_013668855.1:119639-123464 GCF_000517525.1 Limulus polyphemus
CTTCTTCTTCTTCTTCTTCTTCTTCTTCTTCATACCAATATTACATTTACTAAAACTGTTAAATTCCAAGGTGTAACATTTAACTCCAAATTATTATGGACCAACCATATTAACAATATACACAAAAATATGAACCAAAGATTATGTTTTCTAAGAAAGATTGGAGGCTACCAAAAAGGATGTAACCCAGAAACAATAGTATACATCTATAAAGCTTATATAAGACCCTTCATTGAGTATGCTTGTATGATCCTTTGCAATATGTCTAACCCTCTTTATCATAAAATCCAATCATTACAAAATCATGCATTAAGAACAGCTTACAGATTACCCAGATACACACCTCTAGTATACCTACACACAGTTAACCCTACTCCACTAATCAAAGAAAGAATATTAAAACTAGCATCTAATTTTTACAAGAAATCCGTTAATCGCAACACATTAACTGAGGAATTTTCAAAACTATCAGTTACCCCAGAAACTTGGTGCACCAATATATCTCCCATGAAAATAATAAAAACCTTGCAACACGCTGACGTTGACAATGATTTAGTGTATTAACCCATATATATTTCTGTTCCTCAGCTCAAGCACTATCGGGATAGAATATTCGGCGTCCGGGTAGTGAAAGTGGGTTTTTCTCGGGGCACTCCCGTTTTCCTCCCACATGGAGATTAGGATTTTCAGATCCGCACCCCAACATTACAGTTTTTTTTTTTAAGTGTAAACGTTGTAGCCTCCCAAATCAGCCAAGAAGACACATTAAACTAAAGCACCATTACTATGATCGGTTCCGCCTATGTTTCATAGCCAGATTTAAAATTTACCTTGATTTATTTATTTCATTTTATTTTATTCATTTATTTATTTTATTTTTATTCAATTTATTTTTGTTATTTTCCCCCATTTTTACTATTATTATTATTATTTTCTCTCTTCATGATACATATAGTCCGCGAGCAGGTGAAGAGATAATGATTCTGAACACCCCCGATTACTTTTGACCCTTGGTTAAGTTAAGTTGGCCTGGGGCTAAAAAGTTTAAATTGAAATAAATGCCACGGTAAAAATAAAATCATACACACACACACACTTACCTGAAGGCAAAAAGCGGAAGACTTTCGAAACGTCATCCTCTACACTTGTAAGTTTCTATAACAGGCAGTTGCTGTCCATTTGAAACTTTGATTCATGTACATATATCTTATCTTTGAAGAATTTAAGTAGAAATAAAATCTATAAAATAAATGGGATAACAATAAAAGAGTTCTTGACAAAATATTCACTTGTTCTTTCTTACGATAAAACATATTGTATTTCAGTAAAATATTGTTACGTATCTGCTTGTTTGATAATTTCCGGTAGAATTTCTTTCTGAAGAACTTCAATGATACAAGTCCTTTCTTGATTAAACCAGTTTATTCTTTCCGATATAACTTTTAGTAATACACAGAATTTCCACAGTCACTTTAAACTTAACAACCTTAATAACACATGCTATAAATCACAGCGATTCACACAATTTACTTACGGTGCCTACTATTCGCTTGGCTCAATTATCCATCTCCAGGTGGCTTTCTTTGCCAGGCTTATATACTAAAAAAGGAGGCGTCTCGAACGCACTAGGAAATTCATGATCATTCGAAAACTTTCACGTACCCTACCAGCGCCAGCACCGTCACGTGACTTCCGCTGTCGTAACACTGCCCCTTCCTTAGTTTTGTTCGTCCGAACAACAGCCACTTACATTAAACCAATAGATAATCAACAATAACTTAATTAAAATGTACAGAACTTACAACACAAAATTAAAGTACAATAAAGTCTCTTTATTCTGTAATGATAGACAGTAAACCCAGTGTTTGAGTATGTGTGATACTTTACATGTATTGAAGGTAACATGTCAGTTTTAAGTTGTAGGGGAGATGTATGTGAAGGTGAGCACGATGGGGGACAGACAGTTTAGTTGTAAAGTGTATAATACGTTTTGTATAGTTTCTAAAATAAAGAAACTTTGATTACTTGCCACTTATGTTTAACTTATGATAACTAGTAATCTGCTAGAAGAAGTATATACGGCATGTATTATTACATTGAGGTGTATGTCAGTATCTTATAAACTAAGAAGTTTTCTCAAATAGCATATTAGTATATCTTGAAGTTTTGTTTACAAAAAGTATGAGTTATACTTAAGACTGAGATTTTACTTACATGTACTAAAAATAGTATATGAGGCTATGATAACATTTTGGGACAACATGGGACCTATTGGTCCATCTCGGCTGTTCCATCCTTTAAACTAATCTAAAACTGTTAATAAATAAATTTAAAAATAAGCCAGCCCTTATCATTGACATACTTATAAAGCTTTCTCTTAAACTCACTTAAGCTTACTACCTCCATAACATCCGAAGGATGTGTTCTTATAAACTAAGAAGTTTTCGTAAATAGCATATTAGTATATCTTGAAGTTTTGTTCACAAATATTGCAGTGTGCTTGTTAAATATGTGAACTAGTCGAAGAACAATCACTTGATTTATAACTAAAGGTTTTTTTTACGATTATTTTGTCAACTAATTTTCGGTATTGTGGTGATTTTTTTCTATGTTACTAATTTGATGATAAAACAAGTATAATACAGCAGTTATTAGACACAAGGGCAACCTTACCTTCAACTGTTGCGTCAGTGACCACCTAAGAATTGGGCAGTGTCAAAGTTTGACTGAAATGTTATTGATCAAACAGAACTTTGAATTTTATTCTTATTTAGTGGCTTTCAATGATAATGACATAGAAAGATAACTGCAAAGTTTTATGAGTTTTATTTGTATGTCATGATTTAAATTCAAAGTGAATAATCGATAGAAAATGGTAAGTTTTGCTATTTTAAGCATTTTCTATATTAGTAAACTAATAGGTTAAAGAATTATATGTGATGACCCCTAAGATAGAGACAGCCTCTTCTTTCTAACCATTGACCATGTGTAGAGACAATGAGGTCATCATCCTTCGCTCATAGCATAAGTGTATGGGTGTGACCGTGTGATCATCCTTGACACAAGTACGATATCGTATGGGTTTATGAGTTAGTTTCAATGTTTTGTGAACTTTTAATAGAAAATGTATGGATAAACAGTAAGTCATTCATTTATTATTTTTAGTTGTAGAAAAACAAATTACTAGACTTTTAATATAATTAAATCTACTCCTATGACTCATATATTTTTAGTGTTAACAAAGACAATTGTGAAGTTTGTAACATAATGCATGGGACATTACTTTTTGAAAAAGTGGGATGCCAACATGGTGATTGGTGTTCCCCAAGATAATTTAGACAATTAGCATGTTCTGTGTGTAATTGTTATGATATTGATTGTCAGTGTAATAAATCCTGATGGAAATGTTTATGCAAACAAAACCTTTGTCCTGTCTTTGATGTATGCTAACTGAAATGTCTCAAGAATACACAATTAATGTTTAATATCTCTAGCATTGATAATTGCTTTTTAAAAACGTACAGTTTAATTAAATACAAAAATTTTATTCAACTGATATGCTTCACTGTATATTTACAGTTTTGTAAAGTGAACCATCTATTTTACACATATTGTAAGTACCCAGAAAGTGACAATGTATTGTTACGACAGCGGAAGTCACGTGACTCTGGAAATATACGCGCTGGAGTTTCTAGAACGATCATGACTGTTCCTGGCAACTCTAGTCTTTTCTAGGGGCCCTCTATATTGCAGATAGATGGAGATAGAGACAGATAATTGAGTCAAGTGAGAGACCGTAAGTAAAGTGCGTGAATTATAGCTTGT
>NW_013668855.1:124002-126551 GCF_000517525.1 Limulus polyphemus
GGAGGAGAAAGAAAATAAACAAGAAGAGAAACTACAGCAGTGCTGGGAGAAGAAAGAAAAGAAACAAGAAGAGAGACTACAGCAGTGGTTGGAGGAGAAAGAAAATAAACAAGAAGAGAAACTACAGCAGTGCTGGGAGAAGAAAGAAAAGAAACAAGAAGAGAGACTACAGCAGTGGTTGGAGGAGAAAGAAAATAATAAATAAGAGAGATTACAGCAGTTGTTGGAGGAAAAAGAAAAGAAAATTGAGGAATGAGATAAGAAACAAGTAGAGAGATTACAGCAGTTATTGGAGGATAAAGAAAAAACAAGAAGAGAGATTATAGCAGTTGTTGGAGGAAAAACAAAGGAAACAAGAAGAACAAGAAAATAAACAAGAAGAGAGACTACAGCAGTGGTGGGAGAAGAAAGAAAAGAAACAAGAAGAGAGGCTACAGCAGTGGTTGGAGGAGAAAGAAAATAAACAAGAAGAGAGATTACAGCAGTGACAACTGAACAAGAAAGGAAAAGGAAGAAAGTCTCCAACAGTTGCAGGAAAGTCAGCAGCAGCTATAGGAAAGTCAACAACAGTGGCAAGAATTACAGATGGAAAACATTAGTAAATTTCAAAGTGAATTAAATACATTAAAGGATGATTTATTGTCTTTTACACAAGGAGGATACATTAACCATTGACTTAATCGGCCCAGGCCATGGCAAGCCCCTTCAGAACCGCGCAGCTAAACCCTAATGCAGACATCTTTAGTCCTGTCAGAAGTCACATTCCAGACTTGAGTGTCAGCAATAGGGGTGATCTAGTACAAAGGAAGCCACAGGAATTCGATGGGAAGGCATTATGGGAAGCATATAGAGCACAATTTGAGATACTGGCAGAGATGAATATATGGACAGAGGAGCAGAAAGCAGTGAACTTGGCAATGAGCATGAAGGGACAACCACTGGAAATACTTGGACAGTTGTCAGCAGACAACAGGCACAACTATAGAGCACTGGTAGTGGCTCTAGAACTCAGGTATGGAACTCAAAATCAGTCTGATGTCTACATGGCTAGGGTTAGAACTGAGTCCAGGCAAAATAGGAGAGCCTGCAAGAGCTGGCACAGGATTTGGAAAGTATGGAACACAAAGCATACCCAACTGCACCACCTGATCTCCTCAAGTTTTTGATGAGAGGTCAGTTTGTAGATCCCTTGGACACTCCACAACTGAAGATACAAATAAAGCAAGCACACCCCTCTACTATGTAGGATGCAATGGCCAGAGCTCTTGAATTTGAACCCTATGTTATGTCCAGCACAGAGGTACCAAAGTTGGTACAGTCATCAGGATTCAAGGCCAGAAAATGGCAGTTTTTAGAGAAGTCTGGGGGTCTTTGCTGGCACTGTAATAAACCTGGGCACAAGAGAGCTCAATACTGGCATCTTCAACACAGGGAAGATGCCATGGCATGAAAGGCTTCTACCCAGAAAGGTTGTTGGAACTGTGGAGAACAAGAACATATGAGGAGCCAATGTAAGAAGAATACTACCAATAAGTCAGCCTCACGGAGACCAGTAGTGGTTGGTGTTGAGGGACACCCACCAACCCCCATCGTGAAAGTCCCAACAGCTAAGTGTAAAATACAGCTTCTGGTACTCCTTTGTGATCCAGCACCTTGATACTCACAAGGGTTTGCTGAGATGCAGAATCTATGACAAAGTTGCACCTTTGGCCATCCAGCTTTCCTGTCACGTAGACACTATGCCTGCTTGTCACAGAAGCTCTGTGGTGTGACAGGACATTATGCAAGGTTTTGGGGACCAGTATGGGTAACTATTGAGCTCATGGGCATGAAGAATAGACAGAAAATATACTTGGCTGACACTGAAGACCAATGCATATTAGGATTGGACTATTTACTACCGAGGAAGTGTGTGGTTAACTTCGATAAAATGACGATTGGAAACAACAAAGGCTAAATTCCAGTAATTGTTGCTACATCTGTTGATTTGCATGTCACATCACTTAAGTCAACTACAATACCCCCTATGTCAGAGAAGATAATTTGGGGTAGGATAAAATAACATCCCCAAGGAAGCCCAATGTTTGTGGAAGCAGTGGAAGACCCATCCAGGCCAGCAGATTTGAAGATTGGAAGGTAACTTGTGGCAAGTCATCAAGTAGTACCTATAACAGTGGCCAATTTCTCTAAATGTGAGCAGACACTTAAGGAAGGGCCATTGTTGGATGTGTGCCAGGAGGTAGAGCCAGTCAATGTTAAAGCAAGAAATACAACTATATAGAAAGGACATACACTTCCAGAACATTTAACTGACCTCTATAAGAAGAGCATAGTCCATTTGGCATCATCACAGGCTCTTCAGGTAAAAGAACTTTTGGCGAATTATGCAGACGTCTTTTCGAAAGAGAATCATGACCTTGGCTGCACAGACCTTGTGGATCACAGAATAAACACAGGCAATCACCATCCAATAAAGATCTCTCCAAGGAGAATAGCTCCAGCAAAGCGACAAGAGATGGAGAAGGTCATGGATGGTTTCATTAAGGAAG
>NW_013668855.1:127344-129040 GCF_000517525.1 Limulus polyphemus
AGATGGGAAAGTGACGACCAGGCAAACAGTTAAACCGAGAAAGTTACGGGAAGTTGTGCTGCGTTAATCACATGAATTCTTTAACAGGAGGACATCTCGGAGTTAATAAGACATTGAGTCACCTACGACAGAGATTTTACTGTATAGGTATGAGGCAAGATGTGGAAGAATGGTGCAGGACCTGCAGTACATGTTGTGCTAAAAGGGGACCCAAGCATAAAGGGCGTTCTCTAATGAAGTTATATCAAGTTGGCAAACCAATGAAAAGAGTAGCCATTGACATTGCTGGCCCTTTGCCCCAAACTCGTGCTGGAAACAGGTACATTTGTGTGGTGATGGATTATTTCACCAAGTGGCCTGAGGCATATGCAATACCAAATCAGGAAGCTACAACTGTAGCTTTCGCTATTAGTGATTTCTTCTTCAGATTTGGTATGCCATATGAACTGCATTCAGATCAAGGCCGTAAATTCGAATAAGCTGTGTTCCAAGAATGCTGCAAGTTGTTTGGCATCCGAAACACCAGGACAACGCCACTTCACCCACAGTCCAATGGGATGGTAGAAAAGCACAACTGGACACTGGGAAAGGAATTGGCAAAGTTTTATAATAGCCACCAAGATGACTGGGATGTCTTACTCCCTCCACTGTTGATGGCCTATAGAAGCATGAAGCCACTGGATACACTCCAGCAAAGTTGATGTTTGGTCGGGAACTTCGGTTGCCAGTGGATCTGTGAACAGGACGCCCACCTTATGAAAAGTTGTCTAAAAATGTGTCAGAGTTTGTGAAAGTGACATCTGAAATGATGGATGATATTCACCATCAAGTGAGCTCAAACTTGAAAACGTCTGCTGATTCGATGAAGTTGTCTTATGATAAGAGATCTACTGAAGTCAGCTATGTACCAGGAGACAAGGTGTGGTTGTATTATCCCAGGAAGACCAAAGGGAAGTCTCCTAAGTTGTCTTCTCCATGGGAAGGCCCATATGACATAGTGGATCGTCTCTCAGACGTGACTTTCTGGATAAAATGTGGTCGGCGAGGTAAGCCAAAGGTGGTGCATGCCAACAGGCTTTTGCATTATCACAGTCCAGGACATTTCAGATGAAGTGAACAACGGAACTGATGACGCTGCTGAAGACGTGTCACCTGAGAAAGCCATTGTTGAAGAAGAAACTCTACTCGGTTTTGAGAAGGGAAACAGTGAAGCCCTTGATGAAGTTACTACCAGTGATGTGACTGTTGCCAATGATAGGACGTTTCCTGATGAAGCAGATGAACCCCACGTATGAAGCAGAAGCCAACGAGACGGAGACTTTGTTGAATTTTAATTTTGTGTTTTTAAATTCTGTATATTTAATTAAGTTATTGTTAATTGTTTATTGGTTTAATGTAAGTGGCTATTGTTCGGGAAAGGGCAGTGTTACGACATCGGAAGTTACGTGACGCTAGTAATACGTCATGAACTTCTAGAAAAATCTTGTCCCTTCGTGAAGCCTCGAGTGTTTACTAGATTTTCGGTATTCTTGTATATAAGACTGCCAAGAAGTGACGGCAACAATGTACTTGAACTGCAGACAGAGAGAGACTGATAATTGAGTCGAGCACGTGAGTCGTTCGTTCGTTGTGGATTATAGTGTTTGTTATAATTGTATTCAGAAAGAATAAACCAGTTTTATTTAAGAAAGGACTT
>NW_013668855.1:129050-132884 GCF_000517525.1 Limulus polyphemus
ATGTAAATGTGGAAGGTGTTAAAGAGGATAATGACATATTTTTTACTTCAAAGCCAAGTGATTTCTTTAATCAAGGCATTAACAACCTGATTGTAAGATGGAAAAGATACATCGATAAGAATGGATACTATTTCATTTAATAAATGTTTCATTTATATATATAAGTTGTTGGTTTTTTGTTGTTGTTGTTTTTTTTTTCATTTAAAAAAAGCGACATTAATTTCTTGACAACCTAATATATTTTGTAAGTTCTTGAATAGTGGTCAGGTACCAAAGGACTGGAAGTTACATGTCACATCCCTTTTCAAGGGAGGTGATAAAAATTGTCACAGTAATTATCGGCCCATTAGTTTTACATCAGTTGTAGGAATTTTTTTAGAAAGTCAGATAAAAGATGCTTTGAAAAGCCATTTAACAAAATATAGAATTTTATTGTATAAACAGCATGGTTTCACTAAGGGAAAAAAATCTTGTCTCAAATAATCTTTTGACATGTGTAGATGAGGGTAAGGGTGTAGATTTGGTGTATCTGGATTTTCAGAAAGCATTTGACATGGTGTCACATAAAAGTCTTTTTTTTTAATTATTTATATAGGTGTGGGGGATAAGCTAGTAAATTGGATAGAAGAGTGGCTAGATGGAAGAAAACAGAAGGTTGATATAAATGGAGTTCAGTCGAAACTGGATTAATGTCACAAGTGAGGTACCTCAGGGCTCAGTATTAGGACGTTTGCTGTTCTTGATTTACATCAGTAACATAGACGAAGGAATGGTCCATAGATTACATAAATTTGCAGATGATATTAAGGTCTTGGGTGTTGCTAGCTGTGAAGAGGATGCTGCTAATTTACAAAAGGATTTAGATAATTTAGTGAGTTGGGCAAATAAATGGCAAATTGGTTTTAATTATAATAAATGCAAGATAATGAATATGGGTTATCATAATTTGAATTACAAGTATAATTTAGATGGGAATAACCTTAACAGTGTCATGACAGAAAGGGATGTTGGTGTAATGGTTGATCAGCCACTTGAGCCATCCAAGCATTGTGTTGTTGCTAGTGGTAGGCAAATAGGATTTTAGGTTGTATCCACAGAAATATTGAATGAAAGCCTAAAGAGTTTATAATCTCATAGTAAAGTTCACTGGTTAGGCCACATTTGGAGTATTGTGTTTAATCTTGGATTCTTTTATCTTAGGAAGGACATTGTATTGTTGAAAATGGTTCAGAGGAGGGTTACTAGAATAGTGCCTGGGATGGAGGGATTGTCATACGAGGAGAGGTTGAGATTTCACAGACTGTTTTCTCTTGAAAACAAAAAAGAAGAAGAAGAGTTAGGGGGGATCTTGTTGGGGGTATTCAAAATTAAGACTGTGTCCTGCAGGTTGTTGTGCCTGCACGATACACTACCGAGTGAGTACCATCATCCCATGTGTCTTGATATTCCTGTGTCTCTGTAAATTACGTGCTTCTAATTATGACAAAAGATTGTTGAAATGTACATTTGTTACTTATAATAAAGTTTCATTTACCCATTCAAGCCATTTCAAAACATTATTTTCTAAAAGTGGGTTCCTCGTCATCAAATTTTTTTACGATTATTTTAAACAGTAACTTTAGTCTTTAATGTCTAATGTAATGACAATAGCAACATTGTTTTAAAGTGAAAAACTCGCCAAATAAATGAATAGGTTTTGTTGTTTTTTGTTTTCAATGTCATAAGCTTCAGTATTATGAATCATGTGACTTCCGCGGGTAACTTTAGTGTATTACGTTTTTAATGTAATTGTTGTTCCGGAACACGTGAGTAGAAACAATTCAGGTAAAAAGTAATTAACAGAATAACAATGAAACTTTATCTTATGTCACATTTTGAGCAGACGCCATTCGTCGTGTAGTATACTCTGCTACATAGGCTAATCTATATAATAGTAAATACGGTATGCCTATATTTCGTGATGATGGGCGTGTGCCTTAGCTGTATTGCTAGTACTAGTAATACTACTACTCACGTACGTTTGAAACTCTTAATAGCAATAAAATAGGATAAAGTTTTTATTTAGATGTGTGTGTGTGAACTTATCAGTTTTATATTTATAATGTATTAAACATAAGGACACCAGAAATTCCTATCTTTTAAGGAAAATATTGAAATAGCCTCAGTAAAATATGTTTTATCAACCTACTAATATAGTAATGAGTACTATTATTAGTAGTATTAGTACTACTACTAACTACTGTGATGATATTGTTTTGATAAATCATAACCACTGCCACTTATATTTAAAAAGTTACACTAGAAGTAGAAGATGACTGCCTTCACTACTCCCAATATTTTACCATATGCTACAATTTTACTTTCTAAAGGCTCGCACAGATTCCTAAAAAACAGTTGTCAGCCCTGACAGTGAAACTTGAAAGGATATCTCGCCACTGGCACAATGCTATAATAATTTTACTCGAGGAATTCCTGTAAAGAGAATTCTTTCATCTTTGCCTCATATTTAAATACTAGAGATATCTGAACAAAATACACTGTGAAATTCATAATGGTCATAAATGCACCTATAGACTTCGTAACTTCGTAATCGTATTAGATTAGTAAGTATACATTATTTCTGGGTGTAAAGAATATAAAATGTTTAACATTATCATCATACAGGTAATAATCTCCTAATACTAATACATTGACAAACTACTATAATTTGTACACTGTAAGTTCGAAGTCTGGTGTCATGCTCTCTCAGATGTTTTTATCTTACCAGCATCCAAGCATTAAACTAACTACAATGTATTATAGAAAACTGCTAATTTGACCACAACATGATATTTTTTCATGTGAGTGTGACAATGTGAACATTGATAGCTCTGTCATTTGATTTATTGAGGCTATCCTATTTGGACTTGAAATACGATGAATAATTTTGGTTCCTATATATATATACTTTAGTTTTTACAAAGAATAACAACATCAGTGCAGAGGTGGTTCATCAGAATGATGCCTCTGATTTCTTGTATTTTGAAAACAACAGGATAAGAAGACACAAGCTTAAAATTTGGTAAAAATGAGATAGGCTTTAGTTGAGGCAGCTATTATTTTTTCTAACAGTATACTTTTGGAATGAGATGTTATTGGCAGTAGTGGAGGCTGACACTTTGGAAGAGTTTCAAGAAGAGAAACAATGACTTCCAGAGAAATAGAGTGAAATTTTTACATTTTATCAAGGGTGGGTGTGCAGTGACAGACAATGAAGGACCAAATTTTCCATTGTTCTCTTTAATGGTTAAGTTGTGAAGAGATAGTTAAATTGTTGGATTTATTAATATAATATGTTTAAAAGAATTGGAGGAGACTTCATTGAGATGTTTAAATTTGTGAGAGATGTGAAAAGTGTTCCTACAAGTGACAGAATAAAAAGACTGGAAGTAAATTAAAATTGTGAACTTAAACGTTATGGATAATATAAACTTTGAAAGCTTAGTTGTAGCTTTTTCTTGATAAACAGTATGATGCCAGATGACATGGTGTGTGACATGAGTGCTAGCGTGAGCCAAGAGATCCTGGGTTCAAATTTTAATTAGGACATATATTATCGAATTCTGATATTTTCTTCTCACCTACCCAAGAAGACCACCTGAGTTTAGTATTTGGTGAATAAAACTACCTTTGTACTTACTTGACTCTGTGGTTATCCTGGTGTGTTGTGTGTGATATAAACATAACGTTTTGGGACAACATGGGACCTATTGGTCCACCTTGGCTGTTCCATCCTTTAAACTAAATTAAAATATTTAAAAAAAATCTTAAAGCCAGCTCTTATCATTCATATAC
>NW_013668855.1:133832-134898 GCF_000517525.1 Limulus polyphemus
CTTTATCGTCCCTCAACGGTCCTACCCTCATCCTGACATTTTGTTTACCCTTAATGCATTTAAAGAAATCCTTACTGTTAATTTTTACATTTTCACCCAACCTTTTCTCATACATCCTTTTTGATGTCCTAATTTCCTGTTTTACCAACTTTCTTGATTTTCTATAATCTTCTAAGTCTCCTGTCATACCAGTCAATTCAACTTTCTTAAGTTTATGATGCTTTCTTTAATTTTATTTCTTAAACTCTTTGTGAGCCAACCTGGTTACTTGCAGCTACCCTTTTCTTTCAATAAGGAATATGTTTACACTAAAAACTAGCATTTGAAATCTGTCTGAGATAATTATGGTACAGTCAGTTTTGCTTAATTTGTATAGTATCAGACAAGTTTAAAGAGATCTTAAATTTTGGAACAATAACATTATCTTAAAATGGCTAAAAGTCTGAAGTATATTTTTTCACAACTGAAAAGTGTTACAATTTACTTTTGTTACATAAATTCAATAACATACCCAGGGATTCATCTAACCCCTTTATCTGGACCACCCTACAGGTTAAGTAACCATTACAATCCAATCTTTCTGTGTAAAACTGGTTACACTATTCCCAGTCTGTGTAACTTTTGTAATGTACTTATTAAACTCTTTGATCTTTAGTAAAATTTATTATAAACATCTTTTTAGAAAATATTATTTTCATAGTGGGGCTTTTTAACAGGTTTCTACGAATTTACAGAGTTATCGTATACCAAGTGTACTTGATAGTATAGTAATGGATGTAATGAATATTTGGCATTGGGCACTTAGATTTTCAGGAAGAAATCATGTTAACATCATTCCCCTCTTAAACTTGTAGAGCACTGCCACCCTGTTAGAAAAATAATGTCACAACTGGAGCTTAGACTGTATTTTACAAACCTTAGTGCAATTCAGTTTTTGTGGAACATGTTGGGGCTAATGATGTAAGGAAAGATGGATCTGAGTAGCTTATTGATAAGTATAAAACATTGATAATGGCATTTAAGGTAAGGTGTCATAGCTTGATTTTGTCAGGGATATTGCCAAGAA
>NW_013668855.1:135898-141345 GCF_000517525.1 Limulus polyphemus
GTGTAAGAATCAACTATATATGTGTGTGTACGTAAACGCTAGTGTAACTTTGTATTGTTACGTAATCTGAATTTTCGAGAAACTCTCCACACGCATATAAATATAACCAACGCGACGCGCTAAAAAGAGTATCTATTATTAGTTTGCTATAGTTGGTGTGCTATACACTTCGGAAGCTATAATTGTGATTAGCGCTTATTAATCGCGAAAATTCAGATATTTGACCAGGAACATTTATAAATTTCGAGCATTACAAACCATTTAACTTTTGTGAATTCACATCGGACATTAGTACTTTTACGAAAACATTACCCAATTTTAATGGTGGAAAATTAGGCGAAGAACACAGAGCTAGCTAGCTCCCTGTGAAATGAATTGTACCTACTTCAACTCGAAATTAACTCGCTCGTCGTGAACCGTCGATAAGACATCAAGGAAGTTCCAAAACAGAAAGAAGACTTTGTATTGCTTGTAAGTTTGTGGAATTTTTGTGGTAGCTGTTCGTAATAACTGTTATTGTAAATTGTATTATTGGTTGTATATTAAAATATATTTGTATTAAAAATGAAAACTGTGTGTATCAATCTTGTTGGTAAATATCATAAATTGGATATATATCGGCATTTACTTAATTACTAAATGTAAATTATCATTTAGCTCGGTTTCAGACCATTTGAAATTGTAATACGTAACATAATACAATAAGATATAATAAAATCACCTGTAGTATTTATTACATACAAAATGTCAAATATTTTACATTATTCCACTTAGAATTGCAGCAATATTCGTGTTTCGAAACGTATTCATACAACTAACATACATTATATTTATTATAACATAAATGTGTTCATATACTAGCAGGAGTTAAACCTATAAAACTTAATTAGAGCACGAAATAGTGTGACTCTCCCATCAAATCTGCTAAGCTGTAGTTTGATTTGCCCGTTTCCATCTTCTTCATTTTTTTTATCTCACTTCTGAAACCAATTTGTTAAGTCTCTGGTCGATTGTTATTTTCCCGTAAAAATTCCTTCTGAAAAACTTCAGCGATACAAGTCCTTTCTTAAATAAAACTAGTTTATTCTTTCTCAATTCAACTTTGTAATACACTTAATTTCCACAGTCAATTTAACTTAACTAATTTTATAAAAACACGTTATAATTCACAGGGAACGATTCACGCACTTACTTACTACCACACTTGACTCAATTGTCCATCTCTGCCTTTCTGCAATTCTATCCCGATTAATTGTCTGGCGCACTTATATACATGAATAGAGGGCGTCTAGCAAATACTGGATTATTCGTGATGTTCCCCGATCTTTCTAGAACGCATTACGTGTTACCAGCGTCGCGTGACATCTGCTGTTGTAACAGCTTGAACTTGTGTACATTTTTTGCTTTAGTTCAGTTAGGGCTAAGCCTTATCGCACTTAATACTATCAATAAATAATCTTCTAATATCATTGTACGATCTAACGTTAGACCTTTTTTTTAAAAATGTTGATAAGCTTTTAATATGTTGTATAAAATATCAATAGGAGTAAATTTATGTCATTTATGGCGTAATTCGACGATTTAACAAAGATACGTTTTCAAATTGCGAAAAAAGGTGCAATTTTGTGTACATTTTAGTATAAATATATTTTCGATCAATCGTAGACTACTCGCTTCTAATTGATAGGAAGCCAAACTACTTAAATTACGTAATATTTACGCTTAACAACAAACAAATCCAACGGATTATAACTAGATATTACTCCTGCAGGGTTAAAGTTCACCTGGATAAAAGTCACTGGAATCTTCTATTTGCATAGGAGTTTTTATCTAGAATAATGCTCTCTCAATCCAGGTTGTGATAGCCAGGTCTTCTTACTGACTGTTAAGTGGAAAACATGGGTGTAACACATTCCATTTAAAATATTACTTGGTGTCTAATATATGCAAAAATGTACGTTAAACGTGCTTGGAACTGCAAGCTTAATGTTCACAACACAAATCTAACAAGGCCTTGTTAGTTTTGCTCGGCCATTTTCATATTGGTAAATTAATTATTCACCGAGAAGCGTTTCAACGAGACTTGAAAGCTAGATTCGCTACGTCACGTTCGTCGTTGTTACCAACCAAAGAAGGATTCTCTGTTTGTCTTTATATCTAAACATGAAAAGCCTATCTCGTGGTTTTAGCAAATTTTGTTTACATATAAAATCAACTTCGAATTGCTGTGACTTAAACCTCAAAAGAATAGGATATTTATTTATTTAATCAACAGTTATTCCTGCAACCAAGTATGCAAGTTTAATTTTCGTCTCGTTTAGGAATTATTTATTTCATGGTAACTGGAGGTCTCCTGCCTAACATCAAAGGAAACTCTAGATATAAAAAATGAATACTTGAAAATCTTTTTACGATCATATCAGCCCTGTTCAAACGTACCTAGTTGTTGATAGATTACTTTAGAGTTTAAAGTAAAAATGAGTCGTTTTTTGAATGCTGAGACCACATTTGTATGGAAAACAATAGTTTTACAGCAATACAAGAACAGCAAAAGAAACAAGAAGAATGAGAAAATAAACAAGAAAAGAGACTACAGCAGTGGTTGGAGGGGAAAAAACGAAACATAAAGAGAGATTAAAGCAGTTGTTGGAGGAAAAAGAAAAGAAACAAGAAGAGACATTACAGCAGTTGTTGGAGAAAAAGAAAATAAACAAGAAGAGAGATTACAGCAGTTGTTGGAGGAAAAAGAAAGAAACAAGAAAATAAATAAGAAGAGAGACTTCAGCAGTGGTTGGAGGAGAAAGAAAATGAACAAGAAGAGAGACTACAGCACTGACAAGAAAACCAGCACCAGTGGCAACTGGAACAAGAAAGGAAACAGAAGTACAAATGGAAAATATTAATAAATTTCAAAATGAATTAAATATATTAAAGGACGATTTACTGTCTTTTACACTGGGAAGATATATTAACCATGGACCTAATCAGCCCCAGACAACAGGAAGCCCCTTCCAGACCCTGCAGCTAAACCCTAATGCAGACATCTTCAGTCCTGCCAGAAGTCACATTCCAGATATGAGTGTCAGCAATAGGGGTGATCTAGTTCGAAGGAAGCCACAGGAATTCGATGGGAAGGTACCATGGGAAGCATATAGAGCACAATTTGAGCTACTGGCAGAAATTAATGGATGGACAGAGGAGCAGAAAGCAGTGTACTTGGCAATGAGCTTGAAGGGACAACCACTGGAAATACTTGGACAGTTGTCAGCAGACGACAGGCACAACTATAGAGCACTGATAGCTGCAGTAGAACTCAAGTATGGAACTCAAAATCAGTCCAACGTCTACAGGGCTAGGTTTAGGACTAGAGTCTGTGCTAAAGGGGAGAACCTGCAAGAGCTAGCACAGGATTTGTAAAGTATGGCACACAAGGCTTACTCAACTGCACCACCCGATATCCTCAAGCTGTTGCTGAGGGACCAGTTTGTGGATGCCTTGGACTGTCCACAACTGAAGATACAAGTAAAGCAAGCACACCCCTCTACTATGCAGGATGCAATGGCCAGAGCTCTTGAATTCGAATCCTATGTTAAGTCCAACACAGAAGTACGAAGGTTGGTAGAGCCATCAGGATTCAAGCCCAGAAAAGGGCAGCTCTCAGAGAAGTTTGAGAGACTTTCCTGGCACTGTAACAAACCTGGGCACAAGAGAGCTCAATGCCAGCAACTTCAACACAGGGAAGATACTACGGCAGGAAAGGCTTCTACCCAGAAAGGTTGTTGGAACTGTGGAGAGCAAGGACATATGAGGAGCCAGTGTAAGAAGAATACTACCAACAAGTCAGCCTCACGAGAGACCAGTAGTGGTTGGTGAATTGTGAAAGTCCCAAAAGCTAAGTGTAAAATGGCAAGCACACATAGTGACAGGAAAGCTGGATGGCCAAAAGTGCAACTTTGTCATAGATTCTGCATCTCAGCAAACCCTTGTGAGTATCAAGGTGCTAGATCACAAAGGAGTACCAGAAGCCATACAGAAGCTCTGTGGTGTGACAGGACATTATGCAAGGCTGTGGGGACCAGTGTGGGTAACTCTTGAGCTCATGGGCATAAATGACAGACACAAAGTATATATGGCTGACATTGAAGACCCATGCATACTAGGGTTGGACTGTTTACTACAGAGAAAGTGTGTAGCTAACTGATAAAATGACCTTTGGGAACAACAAAGGCCAGATTCCGGTAAATGTTGCTGCTTCTGTTGATTTGCATGTCACAGCACTTAAGTCAACTACAATATCCCCTATGTCGGAGAAGATAATTTGGGGTAGAATAAAAGAACATCCCCAAGGAAGCCCGATGCTAGTGGAAGCAGTGGAAGACCCATCCAGACCAGCAGACGTGAATATTGGAAGGGCACTTGTGCCAGGTCATCAAGTAGTACCCATAACAGTGGCTAATTTCTCTAAATGTGAGCAGATACTTAAGGAAGGGGCATTGTTGGGTGTGTGACAGGAGGTAGAGCTAGTCAATGTTAAGGCAAGAAATACAACCATAAAGAAAGGACATCCTCTCCCAAAACATTTAACTGAACTCTATGAGAAGAACATAGTCCATTTGTCATCATCTCAGGCTCTTCAGGCTAGTGAACTTTTGGTGAATTTTGCAGACGTCTTTTCAAAAGGAGATCATGACCTTGGCTTCCTAGACCTTGTGGAGCAGAGAATAAACACAGGCAATCACCTTTCAATAAAGATACCTCCAGCAACGTGACAAGAGATGGAGAAAGTCATGGATGGCCTAATGAAGGAAGGAATAGTAGAGAAATCAGATAGTCCCTGGTCAGCTCCCATCGTGTTAGTCCAGAAGAAGGATGGGACCCAATGTTGCTGTGTGGACTTCAGTGCTCTTAACAGTATAACCGAAAAGGACTCATACCCGCTGCCAAGAATTGATTATACTCTCGATGCCCTAAGTGGAGCCAGGTGGTTTACAACTCTGGACTTAAAGTTGGGTTTCCATCAAGTGAAAATGGCTGAAGCAGATAAACCTAAGACTGCATTTAGTTATGGCCAAGGTCTCTGGCAATACAGTGTGATGCCATTCAGGCTTAGCAAATCTCCAGAAACATTTGAGAGGCTGGTGGAAAGAGTACTGGAAGGTCTATTATGGAGGATAGCCATAGTGTATCTGGATGATGTCATTGTGTTTGCAACAACGTTTGATGAGGAAATGTCCCGACTAGAGGAAGTATCCAAGTGTTTGAAAGCAGCAAACCTCAAACTCCATCCCAAGAAATGCCACTTGTTCCAGAAAGAGGTGCTTTACTTGGGTTACACTGTAAGTGAGCATGGTGTGCAAACTGCTGCTGCCAAGGTGGAAGCAGTGCGTGATTGGCCAACACCAGACAATGTGGGAGAGTTAAGAAGTTTCGTGGGACTCTGTACCTAT
>NW_013668856.1:0-1703 GCF_000517525.1 Limulus polyphemus
GTTGTTGTTGTTGTTGTTTCGCTTTTGGACGAAACTCGGGAGGTAAGTGTAACATGTTTTAATGTAGCGACTGTAAAAGTAGTCGTTGTCTCTATAGTCATGAGACTAATAAGAAAATATGCCAAAAGATGGCGCTTAAAAGTGAACGTTGTAACTGCCGTCAAATCAAATTAAACTCCTATTTGGATTTTTGCCCTTGTGCATTGGAGGACAGTAAATGGTTTCTCTTAATTTACATGATTAAAAAAGTAAACTGACAAAGAGCACTGAGTTTACTCGTGACTTCTCCTTCCGTTTTCCTTTATTTTGAGACATTTCGGACTCCATGTTGAGTCGTTCATCAGGTCTGTTATTTTATGAAAAGAGGTGATAAAGACAATAACGGGTGGACAGAGAGAGAGAATTTTGATTGGTCCTTGAGAAGACTTTCTTTAAGCTTCTTTAGAATGTGATTCCAGATATCTTTAGTTTCTAGGCCTTTGTCTCGGTCGAGTTTTGGTTTATCAATATTTATTCTGAGAGCTTCTTTAATTTTGTCTAAGTTTCCAAAGTTGTGCAGCATTTCAAATTGTGTACTTCAAAATATCCGTAAATAAGCTAAATTACCCAGTAACCTCAAGATAGAAGAAAGTAATGAACATTTAGTTTACAGCGTCTCCTGTATGTTTTGTAAAATCAACTTTTGAGAAACAAGAAGAACTACCAATCAGAGAATAAAATAACGTGTTAATGTAATAATCTACATGAAGAAAATTCTACCATAACTGAACAGTCTTACAAAAAAAAAAGATACTCGTTTGAAGGGAATAGCAATACGGTTTTAGATACTTGACCACACTAGAAACTTCGAGAAATGAAATTAGCTCTCAGAATAAAAATCAATAAACCAAAAGTCAATAGAAACCAAGGTCCAAAAACTTCCAATATTTTGATTTTGGGCCCTTCTTTTACAATAACTTAACAACAAGATGTTTTAACAACTTTTTTTAATGACAGGTCAAAATTCTTCATAGTTGAAGAGCACTCTCTCTGAGGGTTGCTCTACTGCCTTACCGTCTCTCCTCTTTTTCACAAAATACAAACCTGATGAACTCATTATGGAGCGCAAAACGTTTTCTGGAAATCAAGAAAAACGGCAAGTGGAGTACACAGAAAACTCAGTCCACATATTGAACACACTCCCTTCAATTCACTTTAAAATAACATTACAATGAATACTAAATAATAATTCAATTCGTTAGGCTTAAAAGCGTGGTTCGTACTGAATTTCTCAGATCAATTTCAAGCACTTTTCAAGAACTTTCTAAGCACTCTTAGAATGTTTTTCAAGCACTTTTTGGAAGCTAAAATGCACATTAAAATCAATCAGATTCCACTGAAATTTTATAAAATTCCTACTTATTTCTTCAACATACGAATGTATAACTAAAAAGAAAATAAAGATTATTTATTGTGCTCAACCCCACAACAACGCATCAAAGTTAGATATATTGATATATTCTGCTATTATAATATTTCCAAGTACTTAAAAAAGGTCCTCTTTTCAAGCACTTTCAAGCCATTGAAATTCCATTCACAATTTCAAGGATGCGTCTGCACCCTGTAAAAGGTGTTGAGTGCTATAACTAACACCAACTGGACCTGACCAATTTATTTATGTATCGTGCTTAATAAATAAAAACAAACAGTAAAATAACACTCTT
>NW_013668856.1:2678-3765 GCF_000517525.1 Limulus polyphemus
GGTTCTGCTAAGATTAGTGACTGGTGAAAAGCTTCAGCAGATATTTCCTTTGTAACATCTCAACCAACAATTAGTCCAGTTATCAACGCTATTTTCAAACTTTGAACAACTCGACTTTCATGATCTACATATCTATATTTGCCGATGTTTCCGTTTATTAACGTTATATTTTAAGATCTGTGCAGGAACTCAGCTAACAGATGTGTCCACATATAAAAGCTATCTTCAAGATTTGTACACCAAAAAAAAAAAAACTCTTAAAGTTAATGAATCAGCAAAATGGCGATTCATCTAAATGAGGCCTAACAAACAGTAAGACGTTCAATGTAGCCACGTTTTCTGGATACCCATTTTCTAGTAAAATAGTTTTAATTGTCTTCAATTCGAAATCTAGTTTAGATTTTGAACAGATAACTACAGCAACAAATTATGCTATTTTTTGATAGCATAATCACAAATCTAACAACTATGTTAGATAGCAAAGATGAGCCCTAATTCAGGGTATAACTAAAACATATTTAGCATCCTGCAACTTTCACTGTAAACCTTTCCCTACAGGTATTATTAGAGCTGACATACAATAATAGTTTGTTTGTTTGTTTCTAATGAAGCACAAAGATACACAATGGGCTATCTGTGCTCTGCCCACCACGGGTATCGAAACCAGGTTTCTAGCGTTGTAAGTCCACATACATACCGCTGTGCCACTGGGGGGGCCTACAATAATAGTACTTATTTCTGTGTTTCACAGTTCGATGAAAAGTTGTTGGTATGCCGAGTTTGATAACACTTGTCTACCAGTCATACAACAACAGGGTCAGGTGTTTCGGAATACTGACTCGTTTATTTTTGCCCCACAGCTTGACGGGGAAAAATGACAGCATCTTGGAAGCCAACAAATATGAAAAGCATCAGTAGAATAATCAAAAGTACTCCATTATTGTTGCCACAACTGTTTTCAACTATATTTTACCATTAATAGTTATTTAATATTAGCGTTAATATTTGAAAACAGTTAAAGTAAGATCCGTTTTCCGAAAGAGGTCAGGGAACGAGTGAGTAACGTTCGACTAAGTTTCAATTTCAA
>NW_013668856.1:4765-7447 GCF_000517525.1 Limulus polyphemus
CATGGCATAGTTAAAGTCAATTACAACTACAGATATTATAGCACATTTACATCCTGACATAGTTAAAGTCAATTACAACTACAGCTTTTATAATTTGAATTACGGTATACATAGAAGTACGAAACAACTACGCACACTAATCAAGGCAATAATGAAGAAAGAAAACTGAAACATATCATATACTGAATATTATATACAGTATAATATACAGTATATGATATACTTTATATTATATACATTTTTTATTATCTATGATCATAAAAAAGAATGATCATTGAGTGCCATTACACAAATATTACAACTTGCTTATCAATACAGTTAATTCATTTTAAAGAAGTGAAAGCCAGTTACGCAAGGATTAACGACATTACTAATCCAGGGATTACAGTGAACAGAGATAGATTATATATTTACGCAGTGCGTGAGCAAAAACGATTGGGATTGATGACACTATTTTCCTAAATTCCATCATTTTTTGCTCCCAAACTGTGTGAATATCTATCCGTGCTCCCAAACTGTGTGAATATCTATCCATGCTCCCAAACTGTGTGAATATCTATCCGTCCACCCGTCTATCTATTTATTAACCAATTAAACTACAGACAAAATTACAATTTTTTTTTACCACAAACGCTGAATTTTTTGCCATTTATATCACTGAATTAGATTAGAACGAAAGGGAGTTGTAGCACTTTTGTGAAAATAATTAAAATGTTATAACATTCAATGTATTGATGACATTTAAATAAGCGGCAGTTATAAAGAATCATTATTTTTTATTCTGATACAATTGTATTACTTTTACACGGTTATTTTTTTTTAAACTAAACATAATTAACACAAGTAAAAGTAGATATTTTCTTTCTTATTTCGTCTGTAGATGCATTTTGGATATCCAATGGAAACAACAAACAACAGACGTGATTTCATGAAGCCAAGAACAGTGGTTATTATGTTGATTTTTTGAAGTGTTCAGTATCGATGGATATCCAATGGAAACAACAAACAACGGAAGTGATTTCATTATCGATGAATATCCAATGGAAACAACAAACAACGGAAGCGATTTCATGAAGCCAAGAACACTGGTTATTATGTGGATTTTTTGAAGTGTTGAGTATCGATGAATATCCAATGGAAACAACAAACAACGGAAGTGATCTCATGAAGCCAAGAACACTGGTTATTATGTGGATTTTTTGAAATGTTCAATATCGATGAATATCCAATAGAAACAACAAACAACGGAATTGATTTCATGAAGCCAAGAACAGTGGTTATTATGTTGATTTTTTGAAGTGTTCAGTATCGATGAAGCCAAGAACAGTGGGTATTATGTTGATTTTTTGAAGTGTTGAGTATCGATGAATATCCAATGGAAACAACAAACAACGGAAGTGATTTCATGAAGTCAAGAACACTGGTTATTATGTGGATTTTTTGAAATGTTCAAATGAAATCACTTCCGTTGTTTGTTGTTTCCATTGGATATTCATCGATACTGAACACTTCAAAAAATCAACATAATACCCACTGTTCTTGGCTTTAAGGAAGCACTGACGAATAGTGTATTATAAAGTCCTCATAAACCACTGATTCAATTGCCTTATCCATTACTTCCTAGAGGTAGTAATGATTAAGTTATAAACACAGACATACACATATTATAGACGAAGCTATAATTTTCCTGAAATTTCATAGATTAAAAACTATTGTTTTTTAATAGCTTTGACTTCTTCCTTTAAATAATTTTCTTGGATTTGTTTGTTTGTAATTAATCACAAAGCTACAAAATGGACTATCTGTGCTCTGCCCACCACGGGTATCGAAACCCGGATTCTAGCGTTGTAAGTCCGCAGACATCCCGCTGTGCCACTGGGGGGCTTTTTCTAGGATTACAAAGATACAAGCCACGTCACTGACACACACGTATATATGGATAAAAATCATTAGAATATAAGAAAGCTTATCATCTTCTTACAAACTTCTATGTATGCTTACGATATGAAAAGATATGCTAGTCTAACTCATAAATATATGACGTCAGGGTTAGTTCTTGTACACCGAACAAGCATTCACGTACATACTAGGAATTCTGCTTAGTAACTAAAACCGTCAGTCTCGGAAGCCGCGCGGTGGTGAAAGAGTTAAATTACTATTGATTCATCTCTGGCTTGTCTGAATTATCAGGTTTTAAGGATATTTTCAGTTTAATTTTCAATAATACAAACTGACACCATTCTTTGATATATTTATTCAGTAATTTACAAAAATTTAAAGTTAGTAAACTAGTCAGTACATAAAACACGAAATATTTAATTCGTAGGACAGTTAGTCTGAGAGGCATTCTTCTGAACCATTATTTGACAAAAGTCTATGCATGTGCGTGTGTGTCCGATTACCTGGCGAACCGCTGGATCGATTATCACGGACCCTAGCACGTACAATTAGACCCTCTAGGGAAGTAACATAGGGCGTTAGGGAAGTAACACAGGGCGTTAGACCTCAATTCCTATATTTTGAACATTAAAAACGAACAGTCTATTTCGTAAATAACGTTTTTTTTCGAAGTAGGAAGCACATTCGGAATTAGTTTGTTTGTTTCTTGTTAAACACAAAGTTATACAATGGGCTATCTATTTTGTTTCTTGTTAAACACAAAGTTATACAATGGGCTATCTA
>NW_013668856.1:8261-35199 GCF_000517525.1 Limulus polyphemus
GGAAGTAACATAGGGCGTTAGGGAAGTAACACAGGGCGTTAGACCTCAATTCCTATATTTTGAACATTAAAAACGAACAGTCTATTTCGTAAATAATTTTTTTTTCGAAGTAGGAAGCACATTCGGAATTAGTTTGTTTGTTTTTTGTTAAACACAAAGTTATACAATGGGCTATCTGTGCTGTGACCACCATGGGTATAGAAACCCGGTTTTAGTGTTATAAGTACGCAGTCTTACCGCTGAGCAACTGTGGACTATTTGTTTTGTGAATTTGACCGTCGCTCATATAGCACACCCTCGGCCCCCAAAGTGGAATGAGCTGGAACCATAAACCGAACACGCTAACCAGTTCGTACAGGATACTAAATTCACCTCATAGTAACATTTACACGTTTGTTTTGTGTGGTTAACTAACATCATTCACTTGCCATGGGTTAGAGCGCTTGACTGGCAATCTGAGGGTCGCGGGCTCGAATTCCCATCCCACCAAACATGCTCGCCCCTTTCAGCCGTGGGGGCGTTATAATGTGACGGTCAATTCAACTAATCGTTAGTAAAAGAGTAACCCAAGAGTTGGCGGTGGGTAGTGACGACAAGCTGCCTTCTCTCTAGTCTTTCACTGCTAAATTAGGGACGACTAATGCGGATAGCCCTCGTGTAGCTTTGCGCGAAATTCAAAAACAAACAAACACTTGTAACTGTTTGAAGACCAGGTTTCAGACTGCAAAATATATGTTCATCAACACCTAAACTTATCTTAATCATCATTTTAATCTATAATTATTTAATACATTATCCCTAGGACTACTGTTCATTGTCCGTTGCTTCTGGGCAAAATAAGTTGAAATTTTTATTTTCATACAAATAGATGGCAAATATTAAAATTAATAAACTAAAAATAAAGGTTATATCCAGAACAAACTTGTCTGGAAACAAGCAAGCTGAAGCGATAGCAGTCATAATGTTCGCTAATGCAGCCGTATAGAACTTGACAACATTATCCAATTGGCGCATAACGACAGCCATAGTAATTCCTTGAGCTGCGGTTGTGACAACGGTTAATACCAGTAATGACTTGGTGATATTAGACCAACCTAGAAAAATAAGAAACATTAGAGTAATAATACAAAAAAAAAAATTAGTGCAATTTCAAATTGTTATAAAACGTAAAATCTGTAAATTTATAGTTTCATAAACTTTTAAAGTTAAACACAAACAGCTTGTTTATAAATCTGAATAAACTTCCATGAAGTTTTACTAAAGTAGGAGACATGATCATAGTAACCAATATATAATGGTAGGTAGGAGTCACGTACATATCTCGAAAACTGGTTTAATTCATATAATAAAGGTTACCTTGTTAAGCTTTAAAAAAATGTTTGATCATTTAAAACTTTGTCGATAATGGGTATAGCTTTCCTCCCTTTAGATAATACAGATACTTTGTTTTAAGATTTACTTTGAATAAAAGCAGTTATCTGTTCTAAAATTAGCCATTCCTAGAATTAGTATATTCAGGAACAAGGGAAAGACCCAGGAGGACCTGGCTCTTAAAATACTTTTTGAGGAGGCAACAGATCTCCTAGACCCACAGTATTGAGTTTCAGAGAGGGAGAGGGCGGTCGCACAATATATCGGGTTACCCCAAAAAAAGGTACACATTTTAATGTGGCCGAAACAAAGTACAAAATCTGGTGATTACCAAATAGTGAATGCATTTATTTAAAGACTAGTGTTCAAAGTTTATGCTCCCATAATCCCTGTTCACACCGCATGTTCAACATAGGCTCCATGGTTACCGATAACAGCCTCCATTCGGACTGTCACATTTTTCATCACTTCAGGGAATGTTTGTAGGGGGGATGTTCAGATTATTCCGGCGGATACTGACCTTGAGCTCATTAATAGTTCGAGGTTTGGGGTTAGCATAAATTCTGCCTTTTAGAATAGATAACTCCATAAAAAGTTTCACTTGGCCATCTGCGCATTGTCGTCCTTAATTTTGAGCTAATAGACAATAGAGAAAAAGCAGATGGTCAACATCCTCCACAGCCAATTACCGGGATAGTCTTGTCTTAGTAAATAGTGGGATTTGACCGTCACCCTTACAGTGCGCCCAAGGTCTCAGAGTGCGAAGCGCAAATTTGTGGTAAATGAACGCGTACCACATACCCTCGGATTCACAGTCCGCGTACGTTAACCACCTGGCCTATATTGCACGAACTAGATGTTTCGATCACCTTCGAGTAAATGTTACAAATAAATAAAAAAATCATTGGCCATTACTGATGTTGTGTAAACATTTTTGTAAAATTCATTCGAGTCAAAATATAGAGTAGATGTAGAGATACAAATATTTTACTTAAATATAAAACACACTAATAGGAAAAAGCGCCATTAAACGTCAAATAACAACTTAAGTAAATA
This sequence comes from Limulus polyphemus, assembly GCF_000517525.1. Lineage (NCBI taxonomy): Eukaryota > Metazoa > Arthropoda > Merostomata > Xiphosura > Limulidae > Limulus > Limulus polyphemus. The sequence continues at coordinate 10,689 of NW_013668856.1, forward strand.
AACTCACTGACAAAGCTTGAAGCCACTGCCCTCAAATTGCCAGTCAGAAGTACATATATTAAATTTAAGACGGTGCCGAAACAATACAGCTGTATTTGCTGCTCCCAGAAACTGCGACTGTCATTCTTAAAAAGGACCTGTAATAAAAAGTTGTACAATATGATTTTCTAAAATGAATTCAATGAAACTACAGTAAAATATTCAAAAACTTAGAACTCTTCAGTGCTTGACAAGTTGACAGAGCGGAAACTCTTCACAAAGCCACGTGTTCTCAAGTGGCCGAGTTCCGAATGGCAAATTCCAAGATTTGATCTCGTGATGTGCCCCTGAACACATTCCGTATTTTCTGTGTGAGAGTGTTCTGAATATTTCTGACATGACTATTTAACCCATGTATCCCATAAAAATAATAAGTATTGTGCATACTTAGGAAACATGAATCTCACTAAATGATTTGAAACATCAAAACATAGTTTCAAGTTTTCGCTTCTAAGGTGCACCACACTATCTTGTACAATCAATAGTCAAACAAGGATCTTCCTAAGTGCCCCAAAACTATAAATAATAAGGCACATTTTCGCTAATGTATTGTTTGTAAACGTAATACACAATTGGAGAACTTGTTTAGTATTGGATAAACAGGTATTATTTGAACGGTTACAACGTTTCACCAATTTAACCTTGCATCAACAGGTACATAAAAAATGCCAACTATGTTGTTTCACTAAAATAAATTGTTTTTAAATCCAAATAATTTATTTACTGATTATTAGTTACATGTATGTTTACTCTTAGATTACTAAGAAGTTAATCCAGCCCCAAACTGCTAATGACATTTTAAGGAATGATCTTAGCTTCAAAGAGTTTTAATAACCGATTGTGAAAAATACACATTTTCCCAAAATTGGTCTAGGGGTAAACATCATAGCAAATTAATTTATTTAGAAAAAAAAAATGCTGTTTTAATTAATATAATTTGGTGATAAATCATTATGTTATTGCAGTTGTGGTAATAGGCTAACCCTAAAGGTTCAGAAATATTTAATGTATGAACATATTTATTCACTTTGTGGGTGCACAGCTTAATAAGAAATAATGATATAAAAACAGAGAGGACATTGGCTGTAACTCTTATAAACAAATGCTAGTATCCAGACCCATTTCCAACTTATTCACTTTGTGGGTGCACAGCTTAATAAGAAATATAATATAAAAACAGAGAGAGAAAGAGACTGGCTGTAACTTGTAACAATATGTCTTTAAATACAACCTAAAACTGTATTAGGTTTACTAAAAAATGAAAAGTGCCTCGATGGTTTGAGTTACTTATCCAACACTATGCTAAGACCTTTTACTTCAATGATGCTATTGAGTGGAGTCTCAATTTTTCATCTCTATTAAACATATAATCAAAATGTTTATTGTATTAAAAGTCATTTGCCAACTAATTGTCAAAGTTAGCAATTGGTCCACTTGACTCTGTAGTACCTCAAAATCCTCAATACATCCAGAAATTACATTAGCAAACTCTACTGATTCACTAATTATACCCCTATCAATGATTAATATCTACGATGTGGCCGTTTGTTTGTTTCTAGTTTGTAGTTAAGCACAATGCTACACAATGGGCTATCTGTACAAGATACCTTTATTTGTAGTTGTACGCTGTTGTGACTTTTAGGCCTAAAGAAATAGAATGCTATCTGTAGTACGAGTAACGTAAAAGGAAACTTACTTGCTGTACTACGAGTAACGTAAAAAAGAAACTTACTTGTTGAGTTTCAGAGCTGAACGATCAAGTAACTGAATATACGCGATAACTGACTTCACTAAATCATCACTAAATGACTGTAAATAAATACAATATTCATTCACTATTTACTTCTAGCTTAAAACATAAACACTAACTATAAGTGACTCAACACTTCACTGATTCTCGCATTTTTAATCTCCTCTCATTTCACGATACTCACCGTATTGACTAGATTTTCGTGACGTAAAATTTAGAAATTTGTAAGAATACTCCCACAAATGTACTTGATCATAACGTCATGTACGCTTAAGCTAACATCTAAATTTGAACGTTGAAAATATAGCATATAACAATATGTTTCAAGCGTTACAGGGATTAAATTACTGTTGTGAGTAGAAACTAACCACTTGTTTGTAGATTAGGTACATTATATATGGTTAAATTTCAGAATGGATTACAATTCAGTGTCATAAAATACGTTTTTAATATTTTTAATTTAGATATTTGGTTGCTAGAGGAAGCTTCTCATGACATAATGATGACGCATCATATAGGAGCTTCCTGTAGTGATTAGAAAAAGGAGTACAATATATAATTGTGAGTTAAGGTAGTTAATAAGTTGATAAGTTTAGTGTTAGTGAGTTAGACAGTAAGAGTTAGTGAGTTCGTGGGTCAGTTAGTAACATATTCAGTAAGCGTGTTTTTATGGATTGATTATCGAGGAAAGTTTTGTAAGTTGTTTGTGAAGTTAGGCCTACCAGTGAATGTAGACTATAGCAAATGTTATAGAAGAAATAAATTAACTTGTTATCATTACGTGGGATGGAATTCACATTATTTTTACCAAATAGCCAAAAGAGCCCATCCAAATATAGAACATGCTATAACACTGATGTCAGAAGTGGGATTATTTCAGTGAAATTAAAATAGGCCTTTCACTAAACTTCAACAAATTCAATATAACAATACTAGCACGAAGCGAGCTCGAAAATATGCTGGAGATAATGAAATAGCAGAAAGAATAACAAGCAAGAAAAGACAGTACATTAAAATAATATCAATAACAAAGAGACTGAAAATTAGTAGAACAAAACAGAAAACTAAAAGAAGATTGAAGAAGTACAGAGAGACATTTAAGAGTAAGGAAAGATAATAACAGCAAGATCAATGAGGTATTAAAGAATATCAATATAAGAATAAAACATTTGATAACTACCTTATCAACAGGTTTGGATGGACACGCCAGAAGGAAGTATCAAAAATAAAGTTCATGGGCAGATTATGAAGGAAATAAGAAATTTTAGCCAACCTTGTGGAAGATTTAGAAAGTTTTACCAGTTATCTTACTCAGATGCTCCACCTGAAATGATGGCTTCGTTGGAACGTGACCTATTTGTAGATGCTATAACAGACGAGGATTTGGGTGGTGGTACTTGAATCCATTAAGGTCACAGATATACAACTAAAGGCGCCATCTAGAAGTTACAGATCATTATATGAAGTAGTCACTATAATGTTAATAAGACTGTATTTCATCGAGCTGTACCATCTCTGCTGCAGTAAAGGAAGAACTCCAAAGTTAAGCAGGTGTCAAGAAGGGTATGTATTTTATTGTAAATGATCAATAACGTGGTATACAGAATCCAAATGGATATGCAGTCCACTGTGATTATCTTTAGAATTACATCAGTGAGAGAAAAGCCAACTGGATAACCTAAGAGAATGAGTTACCAGTAGAAAACCAAACTGCTGAAGAACCCAGGATTTCCATGGAGATCACTTTCAGAGGATCACCAAAGATAGAGCCACTGTGCAGTTGCTTGAACACTTTTCTAGAGAGAACTCCCCCAGTAAATAGAATAGCAAGTGACAAAAGGGGACAAGATGTCATTTCACCTGCGTACAATAAGCCTCGGAAAGAAAATCCACAAAAAAGATTTGGTGACTGCACAGTATAGACACTTTAAAGTAAGATATTAAAAATGTTGTTTTGTTAATCGGAATTTTTTGTAATTTGATAATACCACTACTCAATAATATAATGAGTGTAATAATTCGAATTATTATTATTATTTTGTATTTTTAAATAATGACAATTGTTTATTATGGAATTAAGTTAATGTACTATTTTATTTATGTATTACGATTTTTTAGGGATCTCACAATCAAGGAAGAGGGCAATGTTGTAAGCTATATTTTTAATATTTTAATTTAGATGTTTGTTTGCTAATGGGTGCTTATCAATATCTAGAAGCTTCTTTTATTCAGTAGAAAACGTATATAATATGAAGATTCTAGTTAAGTTAGTAAATTAGTTGGTCAGTTAGCGAGTGAGAATATTTATTATCGATCACGATTAACAGCGTAAAAAATTTTGCAAGAAAGTTATGCATATTCCGAATTTTTGTTTAAACGTTGTTTGTGAAGATAGGTCTATGTAGGAAACGTTATGGTTTGTTTGAGCACATGAGGGCTATCTGCGCAAGCCGTCCTTAATTTAGAAGTGTAAGACTAGAGGGAAGACAGCTAGTCATCACCACCCACCGCCAACTCTTTTACCAGAGAATAGTGGGATTGATCATCACATTATAACGCCCCCACGGCTGAATAGGCGAGCATTTTTGGTGTGACGGGGATTCGAACCCGCGACCCTCAGATTGCGATTCGAGCGCCCTAACCACCTGGCCATGCCGGGCCGCAAACGTTATAGATTAATACGTTATTGTTATACTTGTACTGGACTTTTTATTATTATCACTAAATAATCCAAAAAAAAACATAAGCCTCCCAAAGATAGAGCATTTGTGTTTCTTTAGGTCAAAATAAAGTATTTTAGCATAAACATTCGCTACATTTAAATAGAGATATAAAAATAACTTAGAAAATTGAATGGTTCAAATTTGTCCACATATGTATTTATTACAAATAGTGGTGTTTAACTTCAAACCAAAAATTTAGGGCACATTCAAATATTCACAGACAAAAATATTTTGAAATGGTAATATCAAGTTTAAATGGATTTGGCGCTACTCGGAAAATAATTCCTTCCGATTTATCGAAACTGTTTACGAACAGGTAATTGTTGTAAAACCAAAGAATATATATATAAAATATTGTAAAATCAACTTATATCTATATTCATTCATTTATTTTTCGTGCTGTCGGAAATGCTTGGTGTATCCTTCTTTTGGGTCTATTCATCTGGGTTAAATCAATTTATGCAAAATACCATGCTTAATCAGCAAAACTGGTTTAGAAAACATTGATGAAGTCAATACACATGTCCATCAAAATGTGTTTCTCTCACCTCTGTGTACACTGAAACCACGCTTGCCAAAATGCTGTTGACGAAGCTTAATAGAATTGCCATAAGTGGCGCTGGGGTTCCTTCCATTGTGAGGCTACGAATCTGGCTGATAGCAATAGCCAGAATAAACAAAACGGCAGCCACCCATTGAGAAGAGGTCACAATTTTACGAAAAACTAACCTGAAATGTTCAAAAATACATTACAGTTGTTTAAACATGACATAAACAAGACTTCAAAATACGAACATTACAAATTAATGAATTTTGCTTTTATATCTAGATTTAAGTCCTGAATCCAGCGGAATCCAGAATTGTATGCCTTATCTACGCGATATCTCGCGAATACTTTCGTAAAAATTAGCACTGATGTATATTCTATAATAAATATGTTTATAAACCCTCCTTTATGAGAGGCTTGTTTAAGTATAACTTGACAGAATATGTTTTAGATATGAAAAAGTACTCCATATTCTCTTAAAAACACTTTTTCATAGAACTGCTCCGACATTTTGAGAAGATGCTCATGACACATCAACATATATAAATGAGGGGTAAAAAAACTGCCTTAAATATTCTGTAAACGATTCTTTAGTTCTTGTGTGGTTCCGACGAAAATTCATAAAACTAAAAGTAAACTGAATAACTTCCGTCCATTGCAAATCATGTGTAGGATTTTTTTTAGATGTTAAAATATGTCCCCCGGTGGGTACGCGGTTAGTTTATGGGCTTAAAACATTAAAATCCGGTGTTCGATTCCCCTCTATAAACAGAGTGCGGGAAACCCACTTTAAAGTTTGACGCTAAAAATTAAACTGGATATTAACGTTTGAATTATTTTGAATTTCAATATAATTTCGAGTTTTTAATAGCTTAAGTGAAACTATATGGAGAGTGACCTGGTGGTTAGGGCGTTCGATTCGCATCTTGCAGGTCGTGAGATCGAAACCAGTTGTCGAACAAGCTCGCCCTGTTAGCCTTGGGGCGATATAATGTAACGGTCAACCCCATTACTCGTTGGTGAAGAATAGTTTAACAGCTAGCAGTGGGTTGTGTTGACTAGCTGCCTTCGTTCTAGTCTATCACGTCAAAACTAGGGACGACTATCACAGATAGTCCTCGAGTAGCTTTACTTTTCCTGGTACTTCCGGTTCAGAGAATCAAATAGTATTGTATACATATATCACATAAGCAATCATGTGTAAAAACATAAAACACCACTCTTGGTTCTAGAATATGAGAAAAACAACTGATTACCAATATGGCGAAATTCCTGAACATTGTCTTGAAGTGTTTCAGTGATGTATATATAAAAAAGAAAAATTAAACATATCTAGCAATAAAAACATTTTTTTTTTACTTTTACTAGATCACAAACAATAGAGCTAATATTGTTACACAAGGTGCTTATAAAGACCACCACATATTTAAAATGATCATATCTTTAAAAATGTTGGTCCTAGGAAAACTAAACAGAGCCAGCAAAATTATTGACCTACTGAGATGGTATTCCAGTTGTAACGCGTAACGCAATTAAAATGCACAGAAAAATATTAATATTTTGACACCAATTTCAGTTTAATAGAGCAACAGAAAGAAAATAGTGGATGTTAACATTGTCCGGAGAGAATGCTGTTGTGTACAAAAAGGATTTTTGTATATATGCAAATAAGATTATTTTAAAAAGTCATTTTCGCATGTTTGACCCATTTTTAACCAAAAGAGCATTTCATATAAATAATAATATTATTTGAATGTTGTTACTTTCACAGTATTATTTTTCAAAACAAAACAGAAATCCTCCATCTTTGACCATAATGCCAAATCCAGTAGTTTTGAGTATTTGAACTAGTTTTAAAAAGAAAAATACCTTCATATATAATAATATATTTAAGTGATATATATATATGGTGAACGGGTCAAATTTCAAAAAACTTATGTGGGCATAATGAAGCAAAATGATATATTAATGTGAAATTATCTTATAATTAGAATAGTCCATATGTTAAAATGAGTTAATATAATCATCTTATTTGCATATACAAAAATATTTTTTCTACACAACAGATGGAAAAAAATATACACGCCCGCAGTTTTGTTTTTTGACATCATTGACCAAAAATTAGTGTAAAATAATTCTATTTTTTTATGTATTTCAAATAATTACTATTGCAATACTAACTCGGATGCTGACTTTTGGTCACTGATCTTTCCATTCCTTTCATCTGATGCACAATCGTAAGCTTTATTCAAGAAGTATGGACATGGTAAAGAGTGTTTCAAAATACTTTTCATGATTCTCAACCAAGTATATTGTGGTATAGAATGGTACCAGGTGTTTGCATTTTATGTGTTTTCTTTCAGTTCGATTTTTACACAGAAAGTCGCTCAACTAAACAAATCTAACTTCTCGTCATTCTAGCTCTCCCAGGGATGTGAATTCATTAATTGGCAATTAACCACATTTTCTTGCAGAAAATATATATCTCTAACACCTAAAAGTAGAAGGGTTGAATAATTTATTACTCAGAGATGCTAAGACAAAGATAGTTTTGATACTTAACTTTTACTTTTTTCATCACATAGATTTGAAAAGTTGTAGCCCAATTTAGATGATTAATTCAGCTTGGACAATATTTGCAGTTCAGCAGCAATATACAGAGGGTTAAGTGCGTTATATTAAAACAATTTTGGATATACAAATCAGCAAGTTACGTGCCAACCACAGTTATTATCAAGTCGTGGTGAAATGACATGTATCAGAACTACATTTTTGGAGTTAGGAAGAGCAGTGTGGTGCCACTGAAAATTGATCACTTTTGAGAAGGGTATGTGACAGCCCTTTCCAATAAAAAATATTCTAAAACTCAGTTCATAAAGATTTTTCAGACTATTAATTTAGAATTTAAAAGATAGGGATATACCTTGTACTTAATGGCATTGGAAAAAATAGAATATGGATCAATATGGAGCACCAGGAACATCCAGAAAGAGACCTGCAACAGTTCACACCTCAACTATGATAAGCAAAGTGTAGGGTCTTGTAACAGGTGAGAATCTAAGAATGCAAATGTCAGTAGAAAAGGCTGTCCAAATGCCCCAGGCAACAGTAAGCAACACAACCAAAAAGGATCTCTGTCACATGTGCGCAAACTGGTTTCACTGCATATCCAGGAAAAGGAGACCAACTGTAAAAAACTGTATTAACAGTACCTAGCCACAGTAAAATATCAATACCTGGCTACACTCAAACAAGCGTATCTTTACCTTGATAACTGTAACCATTTGATGGGTAAAAAAGGTGGTAAGTGGTACACCATAAACTTTTTTCATTGCTTGATATTTTACCAGACACAACTTAAGGATTAGTAGAATTGATAAAAGGTCAAGGAGAACTCTGCTTACTAACAGACCAAAGATCTATTTGTACCCTCTGTACCACACAGAAATGATGGCTTTGTAAGTAAACGAGGCCAACAGGGTATGACTTCACCAAGATTTGTAATAACTTTAGTTCAACTGTAGCATACCTCAAGCAACTGGAGAATTAAACGGACATTTATGCTATTTCATAGGAAGACATAACAGTCAAGTTGTCAGATGCAGTGCCTATAGCTTTTTGTGTGATCAGACTGTTGAACCGGGTATTGAGAAACCATCGTCCACCAGATAGACTATGGAAACCATTTAAGGAAGAGTGATGTACCTTGGACATGACAGTCTTATGACAGAGCCTTTTGCAATAGCAACTACGTTGCAGGACTATTGTCAAGATAAAAAGACGTCAGATACAGCATGACCAGACATGGCTACACAGATTGTAACGGCATGGTGATATTCCAAAATCATTTTGATATAATGTACTCAACCCTTTGTAAAAGAATGAGCTTTATACTTAATAACGCAAGAGAGGAATAATGGAACTATAAGACCTACCGGTAGATGATGAGTGTGAAGACAACTTTGCTTTGAATCAACACTATCCATACGGCTGGAGTTATGAAAGTCAATGCATACAGGAAAATGTTGCTGGTGATAGCATAAATCAACGACGGAAACATAAAAATCAACGATGGCCGAAGGTTCGAGATGGATTTCGTCATGACGAGGTGGATGATTGTAACTGTCAGAAATTTTAAAGCTTCTACAGCTGTAACCATTTCTGTTTGTGGTATAGGATATCGATCCCCATTGTGATATAACAATGCATAACTGAAGACGCTCTTTCCAACATCCACTGTTAAAAGTAAAACTACCAGCAACTGCTTGACAAAGACTCCTTCGGTTTTGCGTTGAAGTGACACTCCTCGAAGCACAGGTAAGTCTTCCTAATTAAGACACAGTGAACACAGAAAATTATTTCAGAAATGTTTCGGCTAACGAAGGATTCGTGATTTCCTGCTCATTTATCAAATATACTAGGCTATACAGCTCCTACATTGCGAATGTCACTTTATCATAGTGAAAATTGCCAAACTATAAAAAATGGAAAGCATTCTTTAGGTCTAACATATTTTTGTTTCGAAATTTATTTTTGTGTTTAAACTCCAGACAAAAATTTCGCCTATTTTTTTGCTTACTTAGATGAAAATTAAACTGCGCAATGGGCTACTTTGGCTGTGGCCACAGCAGAAATCGAACCCTAAATTTTTGTCTTTCTAAATAAGTAAATATTGTTATTTGTAATTCAAAGAGTTAAGAGAGTAGTAAGTGTTTAAAAACCGCTACATACGAACAGCTTACTGTACAGCGATAACGAAGTTATGGAAAAAATCATCTAACGTATTTCTCAAATTTCATCCAATTTAAGTAGGTGAATAAATTACAATAAAGTGGCTTATAATGGCCAGTCAAAAGCACGTTAAAGGTTTAATTTTCCCATATGAAAAACAAAATCTTTGTTTCTGATCTTTTCATTGTTTAATAGAGCTTCTTGAAAATGGAAAACATAAATTTTAAAATTTTTACTAAATTTATGTTCCCGTTTCCCAAACGTTAAGTGTTTGTTGCCGTTACATTTTTTTTGTACATCACTAAACTTCAAGTCGCGTGCAAGTTAAATATTTATTTATTCAAAGAAGCGTTTTGTTGTATTAAATTGAATAATTAGTTTGCACACGATATTACTACAGTAAAAGTGGAACCGTGTTAGAAGAAGTCAAAGCTAAGTCAAAAATGTTAACACTGACCTAACTTGGTTTTACTAAATCAAGAAATTCGGATTTTTGTTTGTGTTGTTCACTAACGGCTGTGCGGTCATATGTAAAAGCTGTTGAAGGCATATATTTGAACACGCGTTATCTTTTCACAGTGTAGCTGGTAACACCTTTCACAGTATTAAAATAAATCAAATCGCACGCGAGTCAGTTTAATTCTGTCTATGTGGCAGAATAAACCACGAAAACCGTGAAATATCTGCAGGCGAAGGATACAAAGAAGAGATAGACTTCTTCGGCTCACCCCGCCGATGGGCAGGATTACCTATGTGTGCTCTTACGTTACTTGATGAAGTCATTACGTAAGTGGAAGGAGTAAGGTTTTTTGTTTTTTTTAAGAATGAGGTTTTCTTGTAGTTAAGCGTAATGCTACATAAAGAGTTATCTGTGCTCTGTCTGCAACAAATATCGAAACTCAAACTTTTGCGTTATAAACCCTCAGTCTTACTAACAAGTCAGTGTGGGATGAAAGAATTAATACATATTGTTATTAATCTTTACCCTACTTCTGATTTGTGAGTCGTAAAATTAATAAAAATACACTCCACCAACTTATATGATTTCACATAATCTAATTCACACCAAAACAGTTGTTGTTCATGGAATTTTATAATATAAATACCGTCTCAACCACTAATAGGTCTGTCGTATCAAGTCGACCTGATAAGCCCTGGCATTGAGCGAAAGGCCTCGTCGGCACTGGATACAGTAAATATAGCGTGGTTGACCTATTGTTTTTCATTCTTCTTTACTTTCATTCATACTTTCTTAGAAAAAATTACTTGTATGTTTAAGAGGTTAGAAGGTCAAATATACTGAACATTATTGAAATGTAATGAACGTCAACTGGGCACTGGCATCTTTCTCTATTTCCTTGTTAAACGAGAAATAAAAGACAGCTGTAACGGTCGTAGTAATTTGATCCATCACAAATGTTACTCTTCTTTTTCTTTTATCAACACCTAAAGTTGAAAAGTCCCCCCGCTGGGACAGCGGCAAGTCTACGGATTTACAACGCTAAAATCAGAGGCTCGATTCCCCTCGGTGGACACATCCGATAGCCCGATTTGGCTTTGCTATAAGAATTGATGATTATTAGATGATTTATTTTTATAATATGGAATTTATTATTTGAAGCAGTAAAAAAATATGGATTCATGGCGCATGTGCGCGTAGAAAGACAGATAAAATAAGTATCCTAATCAGTTTAATGCTGGTTTGCCATTAGTGGCATTACGGCGATCTAAGCTCAGTCCGCCTGCTGGCCTAAATTCCAAACTATATAATTAACCCTTACAATACAGACACTTTCCTGTGGGAAATAACAAGGTAGCTATTTCACAGTCTTGCTAGCAGCCTTGATCCTCAATTGTAGAATTACGTACATGAACCTCTTTTCATAACCCGAGAATGGTTATAATAGCATCAGAACAGGATTCTAGTTTGGACTAACCGTGTAATTACTTTTAAATGAAAATTGATTTTAAAAACTTTGAAATGCACATTATATTGGAACTAAGTTTTCATTCCCAAACTTGCTCTTTCATGCCAACTGAACCCTAAGAGTGGCCAAACTTGTTAAAGAATTACCTTAGATTCCTGATCTAACTTCAAGGAGTTTTCTGCATTTTTAGGAACAAGAGAAAAGCTATCCGGAATCCGGTTTTCATGGCCAGTAGGTGCTCTCTGGAGTTCAGTTTCAGACATAACAAAACTTTTATTTTAACAGTTATTGTGAGAGATGTTCTTTCAGATACTGCTCTGCGTAGAATGTGAAGTTTACGTTTATGTATTTCAAGACCGTTTCAGCTATATATATTCCAGTTGCTTAAAAAGATAACAGCTGCAATGTAGTTGTAGTTTTGGACGAAACCTATTTTACAAAGAGTAAATAAAGATAACATATGTCTGCTGTATAACAGGTTGGTTGAGCAGAAAATTTTACGAGTTAATTCTCAATGTCACTGAAATTAACTGAATCTATGCAAAGAAAAAAGCTAGACACACATTCACAAAAACAAAATGAAACAATATTTATTCAATAACACAAGACAGCAGTGTATAAGTTAGCACAAAGGATAATTGCCTTTACTGGAGAACGTTAGCTCGTGACCTGTATAGGATCTCTAAATTCTGTATGTTTTCTGTCCCAGTCTGAGAAATTCTCACTTTATTTACTTAAAGTTATAACATCATACCTTCTCAGGGCGAATAGCGCTACCCACGTGACTGATCATTATCATTAGAAAATAATGGGGAGGAGTGTAACCTCGAAATATTATCTGACTTACCATTGTAGAAAACTGCCGTCTACTTCATACACAAGGCGTAACCTTAGAGTTATCTTCTCTATGAGTAGATCAGCACATATCTAGAATATATCTATAAACATAAAAGATCTACATCAATAAAAGGAATAACAAGCATGATGTGCCACACAGTTACGATAATTTTCAAGGCTTGTATTTACCTCAACCTCATTGTCCACTGTAAACATGTGCTTTACTAATCTATTACCAGGATTTTTCTCCTTACAGTTGTAGCATCCAATAAATAAATCAAATATAAATTTGCAGGTAGAGGAAATTTGTGTATATATTCTATAAACTTTGTGCATTCAAATACATAATATCACAACAAAAAAAACAAAAACAAAAATGTTTGTACGCGAGGCACGAGTTTTCTCCCTAGTTCGTATATATTATATATCAGCTATCAAATTCAACTTTTTCACTGCTCTAACGTCATTTATATATATTAGATATCAGTATAGGCAAAATATCAAATTTAACTTTTTTCACTGCTCTAACAGTATTTGTATATCATAAATAATATTCAACGTTAAACTGGTATACAATTAAAAACATTTTATTTAGGCCTATCTATGTGCCAAAATACTATAAGTATTTGTATATATATTAGAAATATAAGCACTATATCAAATTCAATATTTTCACTGCTCTAACGGTATTTGTATATAGTATAAACCTAAGCAAGATATCAAATTCAATATTTTCACTGCTCTAACGGTATTTGTATATAGTATAAACCTAAGCAAGATATCAAATTCAATATTTTTCACTGCTCTAATGGTATTTATACATATATTAGAAATATAGGCAAGATTTCAAATTCAATTTTTATTTGACGAAACAATTGTATGAACGATCAGCCCATAACCAATAAGATAGCAGATCATAATCTTGCATATTTTAAAAACTATTGAATTATTTCTTATTAGTACCATAATACAAAATGTTATTTTTCTATATTATCAGGCAGGACCTCTCAGATGTACAGAGAGGTCGGGCCACTTCTATTTTTTGAGGTCCCTGGCTATAATTAAAAAATTATGACACATGAAAACCAAATAAGACAATCATTAACACAAAAGAAAAAGCGAAACAATTTGAATATTTAATTTGTCTATATAATTTGCAGCGCTAAGCTGAGAGCGTGTGTTACATTTTTGTCCGATTGGGAGGCACATAAAAACAAGTCATGAAATTTAACAAATACAAAAAATAACAAGTGTCTAAATTTGAGACCCGGGTCAAATGTTCTGCTGCCCCCACTAATTGGCTCTATTAACGGGTATATAAGATATATAAATATACACACACACACACACACAGTTAACGTGCTTTATGGACTGATAATATCTAACAACTTTTATAAAACACCGATCTCAAGTATGAAACTAGAAATAATCGTGGAATGTTGAAACAAGTATTCAGTATTTTTTTCTTTTTTCTGCCCATATGCAATGACCTATACCTCTTAACTGAGGTAATTTTTTATGTCAGATCTTTTAAATATATTAAGTAAAGTGATTTTATGTTGTTTTTTTTTTCGAATTTGACACTTTCTTAGCCGCGGCATAGCGGCTCACAGAATGGCTCTGGGTTTTTGTTTTTCAAGTACAAACTTTTAGCTCATAGCTTCGTCATCTCTTGAATGATTTGAGATTTAATTACAGTTTTGGACTCAAGAGGTCAAACCCTTTCGATTGATATATTTGACCACATACCGATATTAATTTACTCTAATACTGCCTAGAAGCATTCCAATTTAAGGGTAGGCTGGTAGAGATTGTGTTGAATAATAAAATTGAATTGGGTATACGTGAGCTCAACGCTTGGTTTGCTGTCCCATGAAAATATAGCTAATAAAAAGGAAAAAATGTCTCGCAGATTAATTTATTTTAATCCTGCCTAAAATAATTTCAAATGCCGTGGCTATTGAGGATTCCCTCTTGTTTATTAATATAGTAACTCCGCAGGCAGCCATACAATGATTTAATGACTTCAAGACAATTTTGTCTAGTTGTAGAAACTTAAACTAATATGGTGGCTTTTAAAGATTTAGCAAAATCTCTTTCTAGCCCTCTCTCTACTTACACGTATTTTGACATGTTCTGAAACTTTGATTTTAGAAGAAGAAAAAATCAATTTGGCAAATATCGTCACATTTACAGCAGTAAACTTTAATCCTAAGTTATTATTCGTAACTAAATACTGTGTTAAAACACAAGTGCATACTCTATAGATGAATGCAAACAAAAACGTCTTGTTTGAAGTTGATACAAAGCTGTAATCCTATTTACAAACTTTGCGTTGTTATTAGTTTATGATAGTATAATCAAAGTGTTTTCGAGGTATAAGATTTTGAATAATTTAAAACTTTCGTTGGCACTTCATGAATTCACTGAAAACGAAATCGGGGGGAACGACATCGATTGCATTATCAAAGGAATCAATCAATCAATCCATATTGCTTTAAAATCTTTCAGGCCTCTCTGAAAGATAATCAGGGGCGCTCAGACACTTCGTTTCTCTTAGCCCCGCTCGTGGAATTAAGGATTATTATTTAAGAGAATTGTTATTTTCTTCTAGTGGCCGAAACTTTATGAAACTTAATTAAGTTTAACTGGCGGAGTGTGACCGTTGACAGTACATTGTTAAAGGATTAACAGGCATGTTGAAATTCTTGAACGTCGAAGACAAAGGTCGAGAGTTCCTGAAAAATTGTTGATAAAATAAATGGGTTATATGGTTGAAGTGGTAAGGGTAAAAGTTAGATGAAACCAGGATAAATATCCAGGATATTGTTAAAATTTAACAATGTTTACTGTTACGCGGAAAAAGAGTTTTGTTGTCACGAATTTTATAATATTTACCCCCCCCCCCCAAATAAACCAGTTTGTTCTAGTATCGGATCGCCTTGGGGTATTTAGCATAGTAAACTTCATTTGAGAATTTGAGTGGGACAAGTGTTATAATTGTTAGTTACCTGAACAGGTTTAGGTCTGACGTAGGTCAGTTTCCTTTTCACGTGACTTAGCTGACGTCGAATATCCTTGAAGTAACGAAGTTTGGTCAGAAAACCTTACGCAGCCACTTTGTAACCACTGTAACCTTTCTTTAGTCAGAGTGGTTGGTATAATTAAACTAATTATTTCCTAGAATCTTAGAGCAGTGTGTGGGTTACTCAAGCTTATTTAAACAGCCTCAGATTCAGAAACATTACATAAATTTCAACAATGGGAACTATAAGGACCACGATTTTCGTTATTATGGGCATCTGTCTCATAATCAATGTATTTGGCGATAAAGTCGACCACCCGCAGTCTTCCATGGTGCAAAAACCGATCGACAGCGTTCACAACTCTGTAAGATATTTCTTCTATTTACATTCTAGTTTGTTTTATTTTTAGACAAGTGTACTTAAAAAAAAGTCAATGGTGTACATACGTACCTGCGGACCACATGAGTAATTGTAAAGCTATACGTTCACAGTGTAACTTGTAAGTGTCTTGTTTGCGAGATGTTTTGTAATGACGCGTAGTTATGTATGATTTGGCGCTTTTCTTTCTTGTACCGTACTAAGCTGGTGAATAATACAGAATTTGTTTACTGAATGATGTCGTTTGGAATTCGGACTTGATAACATTAATACTCATTCCATAGAGTAAGTACACATTATGTAGGCACCAAGACTTGATGTAGTTGAGACCTTTAGTGAGTATCTGTAGCTAGGGAAATATGTGTTTTAATTGATATGTTAACTAAAACAGCTCACTTTAGTTTTACCGTGCCAACATAACAAATAAACACTGCTAAAGTGTTCTACAAAAACTGATTTATCTGTCTAACTTGGAAAGAGTTCCATATGGCACCCCCACCCAATTTTGTGGACCCGAAAATTGGTGCATGTACAAACCTAATAGAGAATCGGTGGTGGTGTGTCAAAAGACAACTACCAACAACACATAACAGGGCAAAGACATCTGACAAGCATTTGTGTGAATACATGTGGAGAATATTATATTCTGATAAAAGTAGCCTTTTTGATGCCTTTATACAAGACATTTGTAAAGTTTATCCCCAAGAAGATTGTACATCTAATTAATGAAGTAAGTGGTATAATAATGTATTAAAATTATCAGATCATACTATTAATATGATTTATTAATACATAAATATTACTTTGGTGAATTTTTTGTAAAATTGAGTGGGGGTGCCATATGGAACTCTTACCTCTAACTTCATTCTGTGAAAGGTGGTCTTTTTTTGTACCTGTTTCTACCTTTACCATATCTGAACGGGTTTACAGACCGTTCAAGTGGAAATTCTGGTATGTAATATGTGTGTGTGTGTGTGTGTGTGTGTGTTTATATGAACTTAAAATGCCGTCACGTGAACTGGTATCAAAGTAAAACAGCTTATTGCGTTTCTTATAAGAAATATGTTTTATTTCTCCAGAATATTTGTGTGTATTTTGTTAATTACATGATTTTTTCAAAACTAATTAAAGACGTTTCCTGATATCCAACTTTAATAACTAGTGGTGATTCCGGTTTTTATGTTTTGTTACACACTTCAGAAATTATTTGTGTGTCAACGGTATTCATACGTTTGATTAAATTTCGTTTTGTTTGCTAGTCGAGCGCCCTAACCACTAATCCATACCAGGCCCTTAAGATTCGAAACGTACGGTTTCGTCAGATGATTCAGTAAATACAGACTTTTTACAGATATTATTTTGCATTGTTAGTTTAATATAAGGACTTAAGACTAACCCAAGTTTCTTGAAGTGGCTGAAGATATCGTTAACATATATTTGTTATAGGTTTTAACTAACTTGTGTATGGATTTATGGCATTAAGTTCTTCTCTTGAATTTGTTATACAGGTTTGTTTGTTTCGTAACTTCGCACAAAACTGCACAAAGGATATCTGCATAGCAGTCACTAATTTTGAACTGATACTGAAACTAAAGAGCTAGTTAACAGCGCCCACCGCCAACGCTTGGGCTACATTTGTCTGATCGAATAGTAGGTTTTATCCATAATTCTTATGCTGCAGCACACTGACGGATTTACAGTCCGAGCACACCTAATTACCTGGCCACGCTCAGCCCTATAATTATACGAGGATAGTGTCGTTAACTCTTTCACTGCTAAATAACAATATTTCATTACTAAACGTCTTGAGGAGGGAAGACGTGTATGATCCCTTGGCAATGAAACAGTTTACTTATAAGTAATTACCTTTCAATTATGGTCTCAATATTTAATTTTGGTTCAAATGTTATTAACTAGAGAACACAAATGATGCATAACAAAATCACTAAATAGAATAAACCAGTAACCGTTTACAAAAAGAAAAAAATATTTACAAATTTTGGGTACGGACCATTAATCTAAGTAAGTTCAGTAAATATTTCTTCGAAATCTTACAACTTCCGCCTAATCTGTATGGTTATTCTAATTACAAATCAAGCCGACACTAATTAACTTTTAGTAGTTTTTTGCGAAACTTCTGATTACGTAGGCTATTAAACTTTTATTACCTCGTATGAACCCTCATTCAAGAATAATAAACGTATTTAGCTCAAATGCAGAAGAATGAAGTGTTTACAAATAAAAAAAATAAGTTTTATCTCCCCTTTTACGAGCTTAGTTGTAAAGTTGAATACTCAAAACACTAAAATTCGTGATTTAATCCCCGAGAGCCCATTGTGCTTAACAAGCATTCCATTAAATTATTTTGTAATCGTTTGCAGAAATAATACTATAAACTTTAGTTTATTTAAGTAAACTTGTGCTGCTAAATACTTCTTAATCAGAAAGTAAGGGAAGGGGGAACGTCGTTATATTGCAGTGTAGAGTTCATTGTAACCTTACGATACCATAGAAAGTATTGCTATAAAAACGCGCTACTGAAGTAGTATCAAGCGACATGCATACACCCTGGGTTACTAATGTTACAACGTAATATTTGAAAAGTTCGTGATTATATCATATCTATATACATGCAAATATTTTGTAATTTAAAGCTTATTGTGCAAATAAACTGTTATATTCATTTTAGTAACAAAATGAATAAGGCAAAGCTTCAATCGGCGATTACCGTGATTGTCTGTGGATCTGCAGTTCTCGTTACCGCCAAAAAATCGCGATTTGCGTTTTGGGAACTTGGGTGAGTAGATAAGAGTAGTCCGAAAATTGGAGGAAGATTCTGCTGACTAGCTACTTTCCCTCTTGTTTATCAGTTCAAAATTAGAGACGGCTGCGATATAGAACTTTTCAGTAGGTTTGTGCTAAAGTCTGAAGCAGCCAAACAAACACTGGTGTTCGAGGAATCTGTTTTAATACGCGAAAGATTGTAATGCTCTGTTTTACAGTAGAAGATTGTAATGCTCTGTTTTACAGTAGAAGATTGTAATACTCTGTTTTACAGTAGAAGACTGTGATATTAGATACTTTTGTCACCACAATCCATATGCTTTCACCATTTTTTGTTACCTAACATGAATGATATTAGTTTCACGTATAGGAAATATGGTTGTCCCATATTATAGATTATGTTTATCAGAAATGCTCTGTTGTCATGTACCATAAAAGTTATTGTCCTTTTGCTTATTCATTGTAATGTTTAACATTAGAAAAACCTCATTTACGTGTGACAGATCGAGGGAGGGCAGCCAACCATAAATTCCCACTGCCACAAAGGCTATGCCCGGCTCTTTGGTCAGAATTACGAAAGTGACTCACTTTTATAACACTGAAAGTACTGAGTACGTTCATTAGCATCACATCTCAAACTTTTAATGTCCAGCGTGACACGCTAACCGATGGGCAACGCCTAGACCACATCACAGTCAGATTTGAAATCAGTTGGTTTTTAAACGTGAAAAATGCAAGAATGATTAGTTTAAACATAAATACAAAATAATTAGTTGTACAGTTGTATGTATTATTTGTTGCTTAAGGCAGTGGTTCCCAATCTTTTTGGCCCGAAGCTCCTCTCATGCACATCGTATATATAAACAACACGAGAACAACAATAAATTAAAATTCAATTATAAATAAAAAAAATCTCAAAGATACACCCCTCAAATTGTTGCGCTTTACGCCCAAACCTTGAAAGCTTATTGGTTAATACGCCCCTGGCCGCACCCCAAGGGGACGCGTCCCTCCGTTAGTTCACGGAAATCTGTGTATTCGAATTGGGTTTATCGCTGTTAGTCAACAAATATTTTGATTTTATTTAGATTAACAAAACTGATTTCCGTTTCTTTAGGATCAGACCCGGGAGATAGGTGCAACGTGCCGGTACAGTAACGACTGTAAAAGTGGTTGTTGTCTCTACAGTCGTAAGACCGAAAAGAGAACTTGTCAGAAGATGGCGCTTAAAGGAGAAAGTTGTACCAGCGGTCAGATCAAACTGAACTCCTACGTAGACTTTTGCCCGTGTGAAAAAGGAAACAGTAAGTGACTTCTATTAATTTACATTGAAAAGAAAGTAAACTCACAAAGAGCGCTGAGTTTACTGTGGACGTCTCCTGGCATTTTATTTCATTTCGAGATATTTTGGGATATGTAAGGAATAAAGCAGGTGTTTCACCGAAACAAACAATAAGGAATGTAGAAGCGTTACTTGCGTATATGTCTAAAAATAACATTAGTAACGTAGTTCGAAATAGGATTGGAATGTCATTACTTTACGTGTGTTTTACTAATCACCAATTTCTAGAATATTCGCCATGTTTTCATTTTTGAAATATTCACATCTAGTTAAAATATGATTAGAGTGCAGTGATATTTTTATTAATTTTGTGAACAGCAATTGAAATAATGAAAACCCTTGAACCTTAATTTTGTTGACTAATGCCTAACGTTCAAATACCATCTGGTACAGTGGCCTAACGCTGGTTTCGAAATGAGCTGAAACAGCTTCTGTGGCTACCGAGTGAAATTTATTATTTAAAAAATATCGCGACTGCTATAGTAACTAATGATTACGCGAGTAAATTATTGAGAAATAAGATTTTAAACACACTGCTGCAATGTAAATAATTCATTTCTTTGTCATTGAAAAAAAGTGAGGGGGGCTTGTCCCCATGTAAATTATGGCTGATACATATAACAGATGAAATGGTACAATTTATATTTCGAAAAATAATTTTACAGTAACTAGTTTAAACAGTTGTTAATTGATATTTTGTTCTCTAACTTGTATAAGCTCGATATCTGTCTTTTATTAATTCGAAACCAAAAGTACTTCTTTGATGGTAATGGAACTAAAAGTGGTTACATCTCTTATGTATGTACTAACTGTGAAATGGGAAAATGAGCAGCCAGTTTCTGTTATATAAATACCACAATGTATGACCTATCTTTGAAATGTTTTCTTTCTGTCACCTTTTTGTATTTATTTTTATTTTTTACAGAATTCTGTGAATACCCAGACAACATATGTAAGGAATAAAGCAGATGTTTCACCCGAAACAACCCACCAATAATGTGAAGTGTTACTTGCGTATATGTCTAAAAATAACATTAGTAACGTAGTACGAAATAGGATTGAAATGAAATGTCATTATTGTGTCATTACGCGTGTTTTACTAATCACCAATTTCTAGAATATTCGCCATGTTTTCATTTTTGAAATATTCACATCTAATTAAAATATGATTAGAGCGCAGTGATATTTTTATTAATTTTGTGAACAGCAATTGAAATAATAAAGAACCTTGAACCTTACTTTTGTTGACTAATGCCTAACATTTAAATACTACAAAGTAAAGCAGTTTCTTTTTTTTATTTAATACCATCTGGTACAGTGGCCTAACACTGTTTTCGAAATGAGGTGAAACAGCTTCTGTGGCTACCGAGTGAAATTTATCATTTATAAAATATCGCGACTGCTATAGCGACTAATGGAACTAAAAATGGTTACATCTCTTATGTAGGTACTAACTGTGAAATGAGAAAATGAAGCAGCCAGTTTCTGTTATATGAATACCACAATGTATGACAAACATATATATATGTATATATACATACATACATGTATAAAACAAAACTTATGTCCTATTGCAATTAAAATTAAAAGATATAAGTGTGTATATATATATAAAGAAAAACGACGCTCCTCCGTTCACTTTACTGTAGAGAAAACCATTTTTCATATTCTATATTCAACTTCCCCTCCCCCTAAAATGACCTGGTGGTTAGGGCACTCGACTATCAATCACTGAACACGCTTGCCCTTTGAGCTGTGAGGGCGTTATAGGGACGGTTAGACTTCGAGTAGCTTTGGACGATATTCGAAACAAACCAATTAAAATAGGCTCACGTTTAAATTTATGGAAGTGACTTTATGAAAATTATACACTGTTCTCAACTAATGGTCCTCCGGGGGTCAGCGGTAAATCTACGGAGTTACAATGATAAAATCCGGGGCTCGTTTCCCCAAGGTGGACACAGAAGATAGTTGAAGAGTGTGAGATGGGACTTCTTTGAAGAAGGTTTCTTAAGAAATATTGACTCCTTTAGTGACTCAGTGATAATTTTGAGGGCTTACTATACTTTGCTTTATTCAATTTTTGAAAATATGTACTAATTTTTGTATGGGTATACATTAACAAATACAGCAGTTTATCTTTCAAAATTCATTTCAAGGGAAAACGTGTAAACAATATAACTGTAGATCTGGGGGAAAAAAACTTTAATACTGAAATTGTCATTCAATAATTAGTGTCTACTTTGAAAGACAAAACTTAACATTTCTGTGAGTGAATTGCTATATAAGGTCAAAATGTATTCTATCAAAAAATTTGGCTTACATTATTTAGAAACAACAGTGAAAAACAATCTTTCATTAATCTTTAATAAGAGTGAATGACTTTAAGTGTGTGTGCATACCTGGGCCTAGCATGGCCAGGTGGTTAGTGCTCGACTCGCAATTTGAGGGTCATAGTTTCGAATCTCCGTCTCACCAAATATGTTTGCTCTTTCAGCCGTGTGGGACGTTATAATGTGATGGTCAATCCCACTGTTCATTACTGAAAGAGTTGGCAGTGGATGGTGACGACTAGCTAGCTGCCTTCCCTCTAGTCTTAAACTGCTAAGTTAGGGCGTCTAGCGCAGATAGGCCACGTGTAGCTTTACGCTAAATCATAAACAAACAAAGCATCATACCACGTCTTTAATGACTAGGATTCGGATAGTATCCTCTCGGTTAATTTTTACACCTCAAAAGGGACTTGTGTTGATTGCATGCATGTATAGTTAAAGACTGATAAGTCCACTCTTCTGTACCATCCCCAGTCTCCATTCAATTAGCCTCTGTTTTAATTTTGTAGCTATAATATATTTTCTTGGAAATATCTTAGTTACTTTATAATGTAGTTTAAATGTGATTTAGTAAATTTTTCAATCAATATTTTTTATAAGAAAAATTAAATAACTTTAACAAATTGCTTTTGTAATCCTAAAGTTAAAAGTAATAAATACAGTTGGTCTCTGCTTGCTTATTCAAAAATCCAAAGTAAAAATATTTTGCCTTGTTCATTTAAAAAATAAATAAATTAAGAAGTACTTAAATAAATTCATATAAAAACCATTATTAGTGGTGAAGCACCCTAAAATAATCAAATAGTTCAACTATACTTTCTCATTGGCTAACTAAAGTATTTGACCTTATGAACGTGTTGCGAAATATTAAACAAATGTTTCAGCTTTCTTTCTCACGAGCTGCCATTTTACAATAAACACACGCTTCGACCAAGCAAAATCATGGACTTGGGACGTGTTGCAAAATAACAGTTATCACAGGACATCCAGTGAAGACATTAGGTAAATATAGGGTACAGTTGAGAATAGGAAAAACTGAAATTGAAAACCACTTTTTCATGTGTTAAAAAAAAAAGTAGATGCTAACGAAAGACGAACACACCTGAAAAGAACAACTAATATTGTCTGCATATCGGTGATAAGGGAGAGGATTCTCAGATAAAGTGATTCTAACTTGACGGATATTTAAGTTTAAACAATTGTTCAGGGATGTAAAATGTAAGCTGATGCCGCTTAGTTGGAAAGATGTTTATGCAAGACAGACTATACAGGATGAGAAACTGTTAACCTTTCACTTTATTTGACGTCAAGCCCTTGGTCACTGCGCACCAATCACTAAAGGAAGACGAGTCCACTCTAATTGCTGGATCAATCATCTCGAAGTATACACCCATGAGTTTGAATAGATTATGCTGCCAAACCATATAAAATTGATGTATATGGACCAAAAGTGTAGTTGTCCCCGGTCTCGTGGTTGCTCCAGAGGGTTCCAGGCCTTCCAATTCTTTTAGCTAAGTTCCTGAGATGTACAGACAGAAAATGCTAGTTTATCTAGACGTGCAAGACTTGCACTATACTAACTCCATGTAACTTTTAATTGCTACTCTCCTTTCACTAATAATATTGGCAGGTGGAAATATGATGTATAATGCAAAAGTCGTCAAAGTTAAATAAGTAATGTTGATAAGGTTAGAAACGTTATGGATATAATGCATGTTACTGGAAGTGTAAACTTTTATGTAATCTATGTTATTGTTTTCCATTAATTATAAGCCTTCATATATTTATGTTAAGCGTTAATATACACAGCGTGGTCACAAGTAAATAGACACCACCTTTTCAGAAAAAATGAAAGTTTTCAGTCATATTCACATGAATTGATATATTTATAATTTAATTGATATGTAGTAGATCTTCCTTTCGCTTCGTGGAGTTCATTGATCCTTTGGGGCATCGTGAGAATCATCTCGTCAATTTTAGGTTGTGGGATTTTCGCACACTCTTGCTTCAAAACTTGGAGTAGATCGCTCTTCGTAAGTTTGTTTTTTTTTTTTGTTGTTGTTGTTTCTTGACTTGCTGGTCGAGTATGGCCC